>NC_083424.1:52709889-52839889 GCF_020745735.1 Hemiscyllium ocellatum
TTGTCACTCTGGGATTGTGTCAGTGAGACACTCCGGGATTGTGTCAGTGAGTCACTCCGGGATTGTGTCAGTGTGTCACTCTGGGATTGTGTCAGTTTGTCACTCTGGGATTGTGTCAGTGAGACATTCCGGGATTGTGTCAGTGTGACACTCTGGGATTGTGTCAGTGAGACACTCCGGGTTTGTGTCAGTGAGACACTCCGGGATTGTGTCAGTGTGACACTCAGGGATTGTGTCAGTGAGACACTCCGGGATTGTGTCAGTGAGACATTCCGGGATTGTGTCAGTGTGACACTCTGGGATTGTGTCAGTGAGACACTCCGGGTTTGTGTCAGTGAGACACTCCGGGATTGTGTCAGTGTGACACTCAGGGATTGTGTCAGTGAGACACTCCGGGATTGTGTCAGTGTGTCACTCCAAGATTGTGTCAGTCAGACACTCTGGGATTGTTTCAGTGAGACACTCCGGGATTGTGTCAGTGAGTCACTCCGGGATTGTGTCAGTGCGTCACTCCGGGATTGTGTCAGTGACACACGCCAGGATTGTTTCAGTGAGACACTCCGGGATTGTGTCAGTGAGACACTCCGGGATTGAGTCAGTGTGACACTTCGGGATTGTGTCAGTGAGACACTCCGGGATTGTGTCAGTGAGTCACCCGGGATTGTGTCAGTGTGTCACTCCAAGATTGTGTCAGTGTGTCACTCCGGGATTGTGTCAGTGTGTCACTCCAAGATTGTGTCAGTCAGACACTCTGGGATTGTGTCAGTGAGACACTCGGGATTGTGTCAGTGAGTCACTCCGGGATTGTGTCAGTGCGTCACTCCGGGATTGTGTCAGTGACACACGCCAGGATTGTTTCAGTGAGACACTCCGGGATTGTGTCAGTCAGACACTCCGAGATTGTGTCAGTGTGTCACTCCAGGATTTTGTCAGTGAGACACTACGGGATTGCGTTGTGAGTCACTCCGCGATTGTGTCACTGTGTCACTCCGGAATTGTGTCAGTGAGACTCTCCGGGATTGTGTCAGTGTGTCTCTCCGCGATTGTGTCCGTGTGTCACTCCGGGATTGTGTCAGTGAGACACTCCGGGATTGTGTCAGTGTGACACTCCGGGATTGTGTCAGTGCGTCACTCCAGGATTGTGTCAGTGTGTCACTCCGGGATTGTGTCAGTGTGTCACTCCGGGACTGTGTCAGTGAGACACTCCGGGATTGTGTCAGTGAGACACTCCGGGATAGATTCAGTGAGACACTCCGGGATTGTGTCAGTGTGTCACTCCGGGATTGTGTCAGTGAGTCACTCCGGATTGTGTCAGTGAGACACTCCGGAATTGTTTCAATGAGACTCTCCGGGATTGTGTCCATGTGTCACTCTGGGATTGTGTCAGTGTGTCACTCCGGGATTGTGTCAGTGTGTCACTCCGGGATTTCGTCAGTGTGACACTCCGGAATTGTGTCAGTGATACTCTCCGGGATTGTGTCAGTGTGTCACTCCGGGATTTCGTCAGTGTGACACTCCGGGATTGTGTCAGTGTGACACTTTGGGATTTTGCCCCTGAGACACTCCAGGATTGTTTCAGTGAGTCACTCCGGGATTGTGTCAGTGAGACACTCCGGGATTGTGTCAGTGTGTCACTCCGGGATTGTGTCAGTGACAAACTCTGGGATTGTGTCAGAGTGTCACTCTGGGATTGTGTCAGTGAGTCACTCCGGGATTGTATCAGTGAGACACTCCGGGATTGTGTCAGAGTGTCACTCTGGGATTGTGTCAGTGAGTGACTCCGGGATTGTGTCAGCGTGTCACTCCGGGATTGTGTCAGTGAGACTCTCCTGGATTGTGTCAGTGTGTCACTCCGGGATTTCGTCAGTGTGTCACTCCGGGATTGTGTCAGTGACTCACTCCGGGATTGTGTCAGTCAGCCACTCCGAGATTGTGTCAGTGTGTCACTCCGGGATTGTGTCAGTGAGACACTTCGGGATTGCGTTGTGAGTCACTCCAGGATTGTGTCAGTGTGTCACTCTGGGACTGTGTCAGTGAGACACTCCGGGATTGTGCCAGTGTGTTACTCTGGGATTGTGTCAGTTTGTCACTCTGGGATTGTGTCAGTTAGACACTCCGGGATTGTGTCAGTGTGTCACTCTGGGATTGTGTCAGTGAGTCACTCCGGGATTGTGTCAGTGTGTCACTCTGGGATTGTGTCAGTGTGACACTTCGGGATTGTGTCAGTGTGACACTCCGGCATTGTGTCAGTGAGGCACTCCGGGATTGTGTCAGTGAGACATTCCGGGATTGTGTCAGTGAGACACTCCGGGATTGTGTCAGTGAGACTCTCCGGGATTGTGTCAGTGTGTCACTCCGGGATTGTGTCAGTGAGACACTTCGGGATTGTGTCAGTGAGACACTCTGGGATTGTGTCAGTTAGACATTCCGGGATTGTGTCAGTGAGACACTTCGGGATTGTGTCAGTGTGTCACTCTGGGATTGTGTCAGTGAGACTCTCCAGGATTGTGTCAGTGTGTCACTCCGGGATTTCGTCAGTGTGACACTCCGGGATTGTGTCAGTGAGACTCTCCGGGATTGTGTCAGTGTGTCACTCCGGGATTTGGTCAGTGTGACACTCCGGGATTGTGTCAGTGTGACACTTTGGGATTTTGCCCCTGAGACACTCCGGGATTGTTTCAGTGAGTCACTCCGGGATTGTGTCAGTGAGTCACTCCGGGATTGTGTCAGTGTGTCACTCCGGGATTTTGTCAGTGACACACTCTGGGATTTTGTCAGTGAGACACTCCGGGATTGTGTCAGTGTGTCACTCTGGGATTGTGTCAGTGAGTCACTCCGGGATTGTGTCAGTGTGTCACTCTGGGATTGTGTCAGTGTGACACTTCGGGATTGTGTCAGTGTGACACTCCTGGATTGTGTCAGTGAGGCACTCCGGGATTGTGTCAGTCAGACATTCCGGGATTGTGTCAGTGAGACACTCCGGGATTGTGTCAGTGTGACACTTTGGGATTTTGCCCCGTGACACTCCAGGATTGTTTCAGTGAGTCACTCCGGGATTGTGTCAGTGAGACTCTCCGGGATTGTGTCAGTGAGTCACTCCGGGATTGTGTCAGTGTGTCTCTCCGCGATAGTGTCCGTGTGTCACTCCGGGATTGTGTCAGTGAGACACTCTGGGATTGTGTCAGTGTGACATTCCGGGATTGTGTCAGTGCGTCACTCTGGGATTGTGTCAGTGTGTCACTCCGGGATTGTGTCAGTGTGTCACTCCGGGACTGTGTCAGTGAGACACTCCGGATTGTGTCAGTGAGACTCTCCGGGATAGATTCAGTGAGACACTCCGGGATTGTGTCAGTATGTCACTCCGGGATTGTGTCAGTGAGTCACTCCGGGATCGTGTCAGTGAGACACTCCGGAATTGTTTCAATGAGACTCTCCGGGATTGTGTCCATGTGTCACTCTGGGATTGTGTCAGTGTGTCACTCCGGGATTGTGTCAGTGAGACTCTCCGGGATTGTGTCCGTGTGTCACTCTGGGATTGCGTCAGTGAGACACTCCGGGATTGTGTCAGTGTGACACTCCGGGATTGTGTCAGTGAGTCAGTCCGGGTTTGTGTCAGTGTGTCACTCCGGGATTTTGCCAGTGAGACACTCCTGGATTGTGTCAGTGAGACACTCCGGGATTGTGTCAGTGAGCCATTCCGGGATTGTGTCAGTGATACACTCCGGGACTGTGTCAGTGAGTCACTCCGGGTTTGTGTCAGTGCGTCACTCCAGAATGGTATCTGTGAGACACTCCGGGATTGCGTTAGTGAGACATTCCGGGATTGTGTCAGTGTGACACTCCGGGATTGTGTCAGTGTGTCACTCCGGGATTGTGTCAGTTTGTCACTCTGGGATTGTGTCAGTGAGTCACTCCGGGATTGTGTCCGTGTGTCACTCCGGGATTGTGTCAGTTTGTCACTCTGGGATTGTGTCAGTGAGTCACTCCGGGATTGTGTCAGTGTGTCACTCCGGGATTGTGTCAGTTTGTCACTCTGGGACTGTGTCAGTGAGACACTCTGGGATTGTGTCAATGAGACACTCCGGGATTGTGACAGTGTGTCACTCTGGGATTGTGTCAGTGAGACACTCCGGGATTGTGTCAGTGAGACACTCCAGGATTGTTTCAGTGAGACACTCCGGGATTGTGTCAGTGAGACAGTCCGGGATTGTGTCAGTGAGACACTCCGGGATTGTGTCAGTGAGACACTCCGGGATTGTGTCAGTGAGCCATTCCGGGATTGTGTCAGTGATACACTCCGGGATTGTGTCAGTGAGTCACTCCGGGTTTGTGTCAGTGCGTCACTCCAGAATGGTATCTGTGAGACACTCCGGGATTGCGTTAGTGAGACACTCCGGGATTGTGTCAGTGTGACACTCCGGGATTGTGTCAGTGTGTCACTCCGGGATTGTGTCAGTGTGTCACTCCGGGACTGTGTCAGTGAGACACTCCGGGATTGTGTCAGTGAGACACTCCGGGATAGATTCAGTGAGACACTCCGGGATTGTGTCAGTGAGTCACTCCGGGATCGTGTCAGTGAGACACTCCGGAATTGTTTCAATGAGACTCTCCGGGATTGTGTCCATGTGTCACTCTGGGATTGTGTCAGTGTGTCACTCCGGGATTGTGTCAGTGAGACTCTCCGGGATTGTGTCCGTGTGTCACTCCGGGATTGTGTCAGTGAGACACTCCGGGATTGTGTCAGTGAGACATTCCGGGATTGAGTCAGTGTGACACGTCGGGATTGTGTCAGTGAGACACTCCGGTTTGTGTCAGTGCGTCTCTCCAGAATGGTATCTGTGAGACACTCCGGGATTGCGTTAGTGAGACATTCCGGAATTGTGTCAGTGTGTCACTCCGGGATTGTGTCGGTTTGTCACTCTGGGATTGTGTCAGTGAGACACTCCGGGATTGTGTCAGTGAGTCACTCCGGGATTGTGTCAGTGTGTCACTCTGGGATTGTGTCAGTTTGTCACTCTGGGATTGTGTCAGTGTGACACTCCAAGATTGTGTCAGTGTGTCACTCCGGGATTGTGTCAGTGAGACATTCCGGGATTGTGTCAGTGAGACACTCCGGGTTTGTGTCAGTGAGACACTCCGGGATTGTGTCAGTGTGACACTCAGGGATTGTGTCAGTGAGACACTCCGGGATTGTGTCAGTGTGTCACTCCAAGATTGTGTCAGTCAGACACTCTGGGATTGTGTCAGTGAGTCACTCCGGGATTGTGTCAGTGAGACACTCCGGGATTGAGTGAGTGTGACACTTCGGGATTGTGTCAGTGAGACACTCCGGGATTGTGTCAGTGAGTCACCCCGGGATTGTGTCAGTGTGTCACTCCAAGATTGTGTCAGTGAGTCACTCCGGGATTGTGTCAGTGTGTCACTCCGGGATTTTGTCAGTGACACACTCTGGGATTTTGTCAGTGAGACACTCCGGGATTGTGTCAGTGTGTCACTCTGGGATTGTGTCAGTGAGTCACTCCGGGATTGTGTCAGTGTGTCACTCTGGGATTGTGTCAGTGTGACACTTCGGGATTGTGTCAGTGTGACACTCCTGGATTGTGTCAGTGAGGCACTCCGGGATTGTGTCAGTCAGACATTCCGGGATTGTGTCAGTGAGACACTCCGGGATTGTGTCAGTGTGACACTTTGGGATTTTGCCCCGAGACACTCCAGGATTGTTTCAGTGAGTCACTCCGGGATTGTGTCAGTGAGACTCTCCGGGATTGTGTCAGTGAGTCACTCCGGGATTGTGTCAGTGTGTCACTCCGCGATTGTGTCAGTGTGTCACTCCGGGATTGTGTCAGTGAGACACTCTGGGATTGTGTCAGTGTGACATTCCGGGATTGTGTCAGTGAGTCACTCTGGGATTGTGTCAGTGTGTCACTCCGGGATTGTGTCAGTGTGTCACTCCGGGATTGTGTCAGTGAGACACTCCGGGATTGTGTCAGTGAGACTCTCCGGGATAGATTCAGTGAGACACTCCGGGATTGTGTCAGTATGTCACTCCGGGATTGTGTCAGTGAGTCACTCCGGGATTGTGTCAGTGAGACACTCCGGAATTGTTTCAATGAGACTCTCCGGGATTGTGTCCATGTGTCACTCTGGGATTGTGTCAGTGTGTCACTCCGGGATTGTGTCAGTGAGACTCTCCGGGATTGTGTCAGTGTGTCACTCTGGGATTGTGTCAGTGAGACACTCCGGGATTGTGTCAGTGTGACACTCCGGGATTGTGTCAGTGAGTCAGTCCGGGTTTGTGTCAGTGTGTCACTCCGGGATTTTGCCAGTGAGACACTCCTGGATTGTGTCAGTGAGACACTCCGGGATTGTGTCAGTGAGCCATTCCGGGATTGTGTCAGTGATACACTCCGGGATTGTGTCAGTGAGTCACTCCGGGTTTGTGTCAGTGCGTCACTCCAGAATGGTATCTGTGAGACACTCCGGGATTGCGTTAGTGAGACATTCCGGGATTGTGTCAGTGTGACACTCCGGGATTGTGTCAGTGTGTCACTCCGGGATTGTGTCAGTGTGTCACTCTGGGATTGTGTCAGTGAGTCACTCCGGGATTGTGTCCGTGTGTCACTCCGGGATTGTGTCAGTTTGTCACTCTGGGATTGTGTCAGTGAGTCACTCCGGGATTGTGTCAGTGTGTCACTCCGGGATTGTGTCAGTTTGTCACTCTGGGACTGTGTCAGTGAGACACTCTGGGATTGTGTCAATGAGACACTCCGGGATTGTGACAGTGTGTCACTCTGGGATTGTGTCAGTGAGACACTCCGGGATTGTGTCAGTGAGACACTCCAGGATTGTTTCAGTGAGACACTCCGGGATTGTGTCAGTGAGACAGTCCGGGATTGTGTCAGTGAGACACTCCGGGATTGTGTCAGTGAGACACTCCGGGATTGTGTCAGTGAGCCATTCCGGGATTGTGTCAGTGATACACTCCGGGATTGTGTCAGTGAGTCACTCCGGGTTTGTGTCAGTGCGTCACTCCAGAATGGTATCTGTGAGACACTCCGGGATTGTGTCAGTGAGACACTCCGGGATTGATTCAGTGAGACACTCCGGGATTGTGTCAGTGAGTCACTCCGGGATTGTGTCAGTGAGACACTCCGGAATTGTTTCAATGAGACTCTCCGGGATTGTGTCCATGTGTCACTCTGGGATTGTGTCAGTGTGTCACTCCGGGATTGTGTCAGTGAGACTCTCCGGGATTGTGTCCGTGTGTCACTCCGGGATTGTGTCAGTGAGACACTCCGGGATTGTGTCAGAGAGACATTCCGGGATTGTGTCAGTGTGACACGTCGGGATTGTGTCAGTGAGACACTCCGGTTTGTGTCAGTGCGTCTCTCCAGAATGGTATCTGTGAGACACTCCGGGATTGCGTTAGTGAGACATTCCGGAATTGTGTCAGTGTGTCACTCCGGGATTGTGTCAGTTTGTCACTCTGGGATTGTGTCAGTGAGACACTCCGGGATTGTGTCAGTGAGTCACTCCGGGATTGTGTCAGTGTGTCACTCTGGGATTGTGTCAGTTTGTCACTCTGGGATTGTGTCAGTGTGACACTCCAAGATTGTGTCAGTGTGTCACTCCGGGATTGTGTCAGTGAGACATTCCGGGATTGTGTCAGTGAGACACTCCGGGTTTGTGTCAGTGAGACACTCCGGGATTGTGTCAGTGTGACACTCAGGGATTGTGTCAGTGAGACACTCCGGGATTGTGTCAGTGTGTCACTCCAAGATTGTGTCAGTCAGACACTCTGGGATTGTGTCAGTGAGTCACTCCGGGATTGTGTCAGTGAGACACTCCGGGATTGAGTGAGTGTGACACTTCGGGATTGTGTCAGTGAGACACTCCGGGATTGTGTCAGTGAGTCACCCGGGATTGTGTCAGTGTGTCACTCCAAGATTGTGTCAGTGAGTCACTCCGGGATTGTGTCAGTGTGTCACTCCGGGATTTTGTCAGTGACACACTCTGGGATTTTGTCAGTGAGACACTCCGGGATTGTGTCAGTGTGTCACTCTGGGATTGTGTCAGTGAGTCACTCCGGGATTGTGTCAGTGTGTCACTCTGGGATTGTGTCAGTGTGACACTTCGGGATTGTGTCAGTGTGACACTCCTGGATTGTGTCAGTGAGGCACTCCGGGATTGTGTCAGTCAGACATTCCGGGATTGTGTCAGTGAGACACTCCGGGATTGTGTCAGTGTGACACTTTGGGATTTTGCCCCGAGACACTCCAGGATTGTTTCAGTGAGTCACTCCGGGATTGTGTCAGTGAGACTCTCCGGGATTGTGTCAGTGAGTCACTCCGGGATTGTGTCAGTGTGTCTCTCCGCGATAGTGTCCGTGTGTCACTCCGGGATTGTGTCAGTGAGACACTCTGGGATTGTGTCAGTGTGACATTCCGGGATTGTGTCAGTGCGTCACTCTGGGATTGTGTCAGTGTGTCACTCCGGGATTGTGTCAGTGTGTCACTCCGGGACTGTGTCAGTGAGACACTCCGGGATTGTGTCAGTGAGACTCTCCGGGATAGATTCAGTGAGACACTCCGGGATTGTGTCAGTATGTCACTCCGGGATTGTGTCAGTGAGTCACTCCGGGATCGTGTCAGTGAGACACTCCGGAATTGTTTCAATGAGACTCTCCGGGATTGTGTCCATGTGTCACTCTGGGATTGTGTCAGTGTGTCACTCCGGGATTGTGTCAGTGAGACTCTCCGGGATTGTGTCCGTGTGTCACTCTGGGATTGCGTCAGTGAGACACTCCGGGATTGTGTCAGTGTGACACTCCGGGATTGTGTCAGTGAGTCAGTCCGGGTTTGTGTCAATGTGTCACTCCGGGATTTTGCCAGTGAGACACTCCTGGATTGTGTCAGTGAGACACTCCGGGATTGTGTCAGTGAGCCATTCCGGGATTGTGTCAGTGATACACTCCGGGACTGTGTCAGTGAGTCACTCCGGGTTTGTGTCAGTGCGTCACTCCAGAATGGTATCTGTGAGACACTCCGGGATTGCGTTAGTGAGACATTCCGGGATTGTGTCAGTGTGACACTCCGGGATTGTGTCAGTGTGTCACTCCGGGATTGTGTCAGTTTGTCACTCTGGGATTGTGTCAGTGAGTCACTCCGGGATTGTGTCCGTGTGTCACTCCGGGATTGTGTCAGTTTGTCACTCTGGGATTGTGTCAGTGAGTCACTCCGGGATTGTGTCAGTGTGTCACTCCGGGATTGTGTCAGTTTGTCACTCTGGGACTGTGTCAGTGAGACACTCTGGGATTGTGTCAATGAGACACTCCGGGATTGTGACAGTGTGTCACTCTGGGATTGTGTCAGTGAGACACTCCGGGATTGTGTCAGTGAGACACTCCAGGATTGTTTCAGTGAGACACTCCGGGATTGTGTCAGTGAGACAGTCCGGGATTGTGTCAGTGAGACACTCCGGGATTGTGTCAGTGAGACACTCCGGGATTGTGTCAGTGAGCCATTCCGGGATTGTGTCAGTGATACACTCCGGGATTGTGTCAGTGAGTCACTCCGGGTTTGTGTCAGTGCGTCACTCCAGAATGGTATCTGTGAGACACTCCGGGATTGCGTTAGTGAGACACTCCGGGATTGTGTCAGTGTGACACTCCGGGATTGTGTCAGTGTGTCACTCCGGGATTGTGTCAGTGTGTCACTCCGGGACTGTGTCAGTGAGACACTCCGGGATTGTGTCAGTGAGACACTCCGGGATAGATTCAGTGAGACACTCCGGGATTGTGTCAGTGAGTCACTCCGGGATCGTGTCAGTGAGACACTCCGGAATTGTTTCAATGAGACTCTCCGGGATTGTGTCCATGTGTCACTCTGGGATTGTGTCAGTGTGTCACTCCGGGATTGTGTCAGTGAGACTCTCCGGGATTGTGTCCGTGTGTCACTCCGGGATTGTGTCAGTGAGACACTCCGGGATTGTGTCAGAGAGACATTCCGGGATTGTGTCAGTGTGACACGTCGGGATTGTGTCAGTGAGACACTCCGGTTTGTGTCAGTGCGTCTCTCCAGAATGGTATCTGTGAGACACTCCGGGATTGCGTTAGTGAGACATTCCGGAATTGTGTCAGTGTGTCACTCCGGGATTGTGTCGGTTTGTCACTCTGGGATTGTGTCAGTGAGACACTCCGGGATTGTGTCAGTGAGTCACTCCGGGATTGTGTCAGTGTGTCACTCTGGGATTGTGTCAGTTTGTCACTCTGGGATTGTGTCAGTGTGACACTCCAAGATTGTGTCAGTGTGTCACTCCGGGATTGTGTCAGTGAGACATTCCGGGATTGTGTCAGTGAGACACTCCGGGTTTGTGTCAGTGAGACACTCCGGGATTGTGTCAGTGTGACACTCAGGGATTGTGTCAGTGAGACACTCCGGGATTGTGTCAGTGTGTCACTCCAAGATTGTGTCAGTCAGACACTCTGGGATTGTGTCAGTGAGTCACTCCGGGATTGTGTCAGTGAGACACTCCGGGATTGAGTGAGTGTGACACTTCGGGATTGTGTCAGTGAGACACTCCGGGATTGTGTCAGTGAGTCACCCCGGGATTGTGTCAGTGTGTCACTCCAAGATTGTGTCAGTGTGTCACTCCGGGATTGTGTCAGTGTGTCACTCCAAGATTGTGTCAGTCAGACACTCTGGGATTGTGTCAGTGCGTCACTCCGGGATTGTGTCAGTGACACACGCCAGGATTGTTTCAGTGAGACACTCCGGGATTGTGTCAGTCAGACACTCCGAGATTGTGTCAGCGTGTTACTCCAGGATTTTGTCAGTGATACACTACGGGATTGCGTTGTGAGTCACTCCGCGATTGTGTCACTGTGTCACTCCGGATTGTGTCAGTGAGACTCTCCGGGATTGTGTCAGTGTGTCTCTCCGCGATTGTGTCCGTGTGTCACTCCGGGATTGTGTCAGTGAGACACTCCGGGATTGTGTCAGTGTGACACTCCGGGATTGTGTCAGTGCGTCACTCCGGGATTGTGTCAGTGTGTCACTCCGGGATTGTGTCAGTGTGTCACTCCGGGACTGTGTCAGTCAGACACTCCGGGATTGTGTCAGTGAGACACTCCGGGATAGATTCAGTGAGACACTCCGGGATTGTGTCAGTGTGTCACTCCGGGATTGTGTCAGTGAGTCACTCCGGAATTGTGTCAGTGAGACACTCCGGAATTGTTTCAATGAGACTCTCCGGGATTGTGTCCATGTGTCACTCTGGGATTGTGTCAGTGTGTCACTCCGGGATTGTGTCAGTGTGTCACTCCGGGATTTCGTCAGTGTGACACTCCGGAATTGTGACAGTGAGACTCTCCGGGATTGTGTCAGTGTGTCACTCCGGGATTTCGTCAGTGTGACACTCCGGGATTGTGTCAGTGTGACACTTTGGGATTTTGCCCCTGAGACACTCCAGGATTGTTTCAGTGAGTCACTCCGGGATTGTGTCAGTGAGACACTCCGGGATTGTGTCAGTGTGTCACTCCGGGATTGTGTCAGTGACAAACTCTGGGATTGTGTCAGAGTGTCACTCTGGGATTGTGTCAGTGAGTCACTCCGGGATTGTGTCAGTGAGACACTCCGGGATTGTGTCAGAGTGTCACTCTGGGATTGTGTCAGTGAGTGACTCCGGGATTGTGTCAGCGTGTCACTCCGGGATTGTGTCAGTGAGACTCTCCTGGATTGTGTCAGTGTGTCACTCCGGGATTTCGTCAGTGTGTCACTCCGGGATTGTGTCAGTGACTCACTCCGGGATTGTGTCAGTCAGCCACTCCGAGATTGTGTCAGTGTGTCACTCCGGGATTGTGTCAGTGAGACACTTCGGGATTGCGTTGTGAGTCACTCCAGGATTGTGTCAGTGTGTCACTCTGGGACTGTGTCAGTGAGACACTCCGGGATTGTGCCAGTGTGTTACTCTGGGATTGTGTCAGTTTGTCACTCTGGGATTGTGTCAGTTAGACACTCCGGGATTGTGTCAGTGTGTCACTCTGGGATTGTGTCAGCGGTCACTCCGGGATTGTGTCAGTGTGTCACTCTGGGATTGTGTCAGTGTGACACTTCGGGATTGTGTCAGTGTGACACTCCGGCATTGTGTCAGTGAGGCACTCCGGGATTGTGTCAGTGAGACATTCCGGGATTGTGTCAGTGAGACACTCCGGGATTGTGTCAGTGAGACTCTCCGGGATTGTGTCAGTGTGTCACTCCGGGATTGTGTCAGTGAGACACTTCGGGATTGTGTCAGTGAGACACTCTGGGATTGTGTCAGTTAGACATTCCGGGATTGTGTCAGTGAGACACTTCGGGATTGTGTCAGTGTGTCACTCTGGGATTGTGTCAGTGAGACTCTCCAGGATTGTGTCAGTGTGTCACTCCGGGATTTCGTCAGTGTGACACTCCGGGATTGTGTCAGTGAGACTCTCCGGGATTGTGTCAGTGTGTCACTCCGGGATTTGGTCAGTGTGACACTCCGGGATTGTGTCAGTGTGACACTTTGGGATTTTGCCCCTGAGACACTCCAGGATTGTTTCAGTGAGTCACTCCGGGATTGTGTCAGTGAGTCACTCCGGGATTGTGTCAGTGTGTCACTCCGGGATTTTGTCAGTGACACACTCTGGGATTTTGTCAGTGAGACACTCCGGGATTGTGTCAGTGACACACTCCGGGATTGTGTCAGTGAGACTCTCCGGGATTGTGTCAGTGTGTCACTCCGGGATTGTGTCAGTGAGACACTTCGGGATTGTGTCAGTGAGACACTCTGGGATTGTGTCAGTTAGGCATTCCGGGATTGTGTCAGTGAGACACTTCGGGATTGTGTCAGTGTGTCACTCTGGGATTGTGTCAGTGAGACTCTCCAGGATTGTGTCAGTGTGTCACTCCGGGATTTCGTCAGTGTGACACTCCGGGATTGTGTCAGTGAGACTCTCCGGGATTGTGTCAGTGTGTCACTCCGGGATTTGGTCAGTGTGACACTCCGGGATTGTGTCAGTGTGACACTTGGGATTTTGCCCCTGAGACACTCCGGGATTGTTTCAGTGAGTCACTCCGGGATTGTGTCAGTGAGTCACTCCGGGATTGTGTCAGTGTGTCACTCCGGGATTTTGTCAGTGACACACTCTGGGATTTTGTCAGTGAGACACTCCGGGATTGTGTCAGTGTGTCACTCTGGGATTGTGTCAGTGAGTCACTCCGGGATTGTGTCAGTGTGTCACTCTGGGATTGTGTCAGTGTGACACTTCGGGATTGTGTCAGTGTGACACTCCTGGATTGTGTCAGTGAGGCACTCCGGGATTGTGTCAGTCAGACATTCCGGGATTGTGTCAGTGAGACACTCCGGGATTGTGTCAGTGTGACACTTTGGGATTTTGCCCCGAGACACTCCAGGATTGTTTCAGTGAGTCACTCCGGGATTGTGTCAGTGAGACTCTCCGGGATTGTGTCAGTGAGTCACTCCGGGATTGTGTCAGTGTGTCACTCCGGGATTTTGTCAGTGACACACTCTGGGATTTTGTCAGTGAGACACTCCGGGATTGTGTCAGTGAGACACTCCGGGATTGTGTCAGTGAAACACTCTCGGATTGTGTCAGTGTGTCACTCTGGGATTGTGTCAGTGAGACTCTCCGGGATTGTGTCAGTGACACACTCTGGGATTGTGTCAGAGTGTCACTCCGGGATTTTGTCAGTGACACACTCTGGGATTGTGTCAGTGAGACACTCCGGGATTGTGTCAGTGAGACACTCCGGGATTGTGTCAGTGTGACACTCCGGGATTGTGTCAGTGCGTCACTCCGGGATTGTGTCAGTGTGTCACTCCGGGATTGTGTCAGTGTGTCACTCCGGGATTGTGTCAGTGAGACACTCCGGGATTGTGTCAGTGAGACACTCCGGGATTGTGTCAGTGAGACACTCCGGGATTGTGTCAGTGTGTCACTCCGGGATTGTGTCAGTGAGTCACTCCGGAATTGTGTCAGTGAGACACTCCGGAATTGTTTCAATGAGACTCTCCGGGATTGTGTCCATGTGTCACTCTGGGATTGTGTCAGTGTGTCACTCCGGGATTGTGTCAGTGTGTCACTCTGGGATTGTGTCAGTGTGACACTCCGGGATTGTGTCAGTGTGTCACTCCGGGATTGTGTCAGTGAGACTCTCCGGGATTGTGTCAGTGTGTTACTCCGGGATTGGGTCAGTGAGTCACTTCGGGATTGTGTCAGTGAGACACTTCGGGATTGTGTCAGTGAGACACTCTGGGATTGTGTCAGTGAGACATTCCGGGATTGTGTCAGAGAGACACTTCGGGATTGTGTCAGTGTGTCACTCCGGGATTGTGTCAGTGAGACTCTCCGGGATTGTGTCAGTGTGTCACTCCGGGATTGTGTCAGTGTGACACTCCGGGATTGTGTCAGTGTGACCCTTTGGGATTTTGTCCCTGAGACACTCCAGGATTGTTTCAGTGAGTCACTCCGGGATTGTGTCAGTGAGACTCTCCGGGATTGTGTCAGTGAGACACTCCGGAATTGTGTCAGTGTGTCACTCCGGGATTTCGTCAGTGTGACACTCCGGAATTGTGTCAGTGAGACACTCCGGGATTGTGTCAGTGTGTCACTCCGGGATTTCGTCAGTGTGACACTCCGGGATTGTGTCAGTGTGACACTTTGGGATTTTGCCCCTGAGACACTCCAGGATTGTTTCAGTGAGTCACTCCGGGATTGTGTCAGTGAGACACTCCGGGATTGTGTCAGTGTGTCACTCCGGGATTGTGTCAGTGACAAACTCCGGGATTGTGTCAGAGTGTCACTCTGGGATTGTGTCAGTGAGTCACTCCGGGATTGTGTCAGTGTGTCACTCCGGGATTTTGTCAGTGACACACTCTGGGATTTGTCAGTGAGACACTCCGGGATTGTGTCAGTGAGACACTCTCGGATTGTGTCAGAGTGTCACTCTGGGATTGTGTCAGTGAGACTCTCCGAGATTGTGTCAGTGACACACTCTGGGATTGTGTCAGAGTGTCACTCTGGGATTGTGTCAGTGAGTCACTCCGGGATTGTGTCAGTGTGTCACTCCGGGATTGTGTCAGTGAGACTCTCCTGGATTGTGTCAGTGTGTCACTCCGGGATTTCGTCAGTGTGTCACTCCGGGATTGTGTCAGTGACTCACTCCGGGATTGTGTCAGTCAGACACTCCGAGATTGTGTCAGTGTGTCACTCCGGGATTGTGTCAGTGAGACACTTCGGGATTGTGTCAGTGAGTCACTCCGGGATTGTGTCAGTGTGTCACTCTGGGACTGTGTCAGTGAGACACTCCGGGATTGTGCCAGTGTGTTACTCTGGGATTGTGTCAGTTTGTCACTCTGGGATTGTGTCAGTTAGACACTCCGGGATTGTGTCAGTGTGACACTCCGGGATTGTTTCAGTGAGACACTTCGGGATTGCGTTGTGAGTCACTCCGGATTGTGTCAGTGAGTCACTCCGCGATTGTGTCAGTGTGTCACTCTGGGATTGTGTCAGTGAGACACTCCGGGATTGTGTCAGTGTGTCACTCTGGGATTGTGTCAGTGAGTCACTCCGGGATTGTGTCAGTGTGTCACTCTGGGATTGTGTCAGTGAGACACTCCGGGATTGTGTCAGTGTGTCACTCTGGGATTGTGTCAGTGAGTCACTCCGGGATTGTGTCAGTGTGTCACTCTGGGATTGTGTCAGTGTGACACTTCGGGATTGTGTCAGTGTGTCACTCTGGGATTGTGTCAGTGAGTCACTCCGGGATTGTGTCAGTGTGTCACTCTGGGATTGTGTCAGTGTGTCACTCTGGGATTGTGTCAGTGTGTCACTTTGGGATTGTGTCAGTGAGACTCTCCGGGATTGTGTCAGTGACACACTCTGGGATTGTGTCAGTTTGTCACTCTGGGATTGTGTCAGTTAGACACTCCGGGATTGTGTCAGTGTGTCACTCTGGGATTTGTCAGTGTGACACTCCGGGATTGTGTCAGTGAGGCACTCCGGGATTGTGTCAGTGAGACATTCCGGGATTGTGTCAGTGAGACACTCCGGGATTGTGTCAGTGAGACTCTCCGGGATTGTGTCCGTGTGTCACTCCGGGATTGTGTCAGTGAGACTCTACGGGAATGTGTCAGTGTGTCATTTCGGGATTGTGTCAGTGAGACACTTCGGGATTGTGTCAGTGTGTCACTCTGGGATTGTATCAGTTAGACATTCCGGGATTGTGTCAGTGAGACTCATCGGGATTGTGTCAGTGTGTCACTCCGGGATTGTGTCAGTGAGACTCTCCAGGATTGTGTCAGTGTGTCACTCCGGGATTGTGTCAGTGTGACACTCCGGGATTGTGTCAGTGTGACACTTTGGGATTTTGTCCCTGAGACACTCCGGGATTGTGTCAGTGTGTCACTCCGGGATTTCGTCAGTGTGACACTCCGGGATTGTGTCAGTGAGAGTCTCCGGGATTGTGTCAGTGTGTCACTCCGGGATTTCGTCAGTGTGACACTCCAGGATTGTGTCAGTGTGACACTTTGGGATTTTGCCCCTGAGACACTCCAGGATTGTTTCAGTGAGTCACTCCGGAATTGTGTCAGTGTGTCACTCCGGGATTGTGTCAGTGAGACACTCCGGGATTGTGTCAGTGTGTCACTCTGGGATTGTGTCAGTGTGTCACTCCGGGATTTTGTCAGTGACACACTCTGGGATTTTGTCAGTGAGACACTCCGGGATTGTGTCAGTGAGACACTCCGGGATTGTGTCAGAGTGTCACTCTGGAATTGTGTCAGTGTGTCTCTCCGGGATTGTGTCAGTGAGACACTCCGGGATTGTGTCAGTGAAACACTCTCGGATTGTGTCAGTGTGTCACTCCGGGATTTCGTCAGTGTGACACTCCGGGATTGTGTCAGTGAGACTCTCCGGGATTGTGTCAGTGTGTCACTCCGGGATTTCGTCAGTGTGACACTCCAGGATTGTGTCAGTGTGACACTTTGGGATTTTGCCCCTGAGACACTCCAGGATTGTTTCAGTGAGTCACTCCGGAATTGTGTCAGTGTGTCACTCCGGGATTGTGTCAGTGAGACTCTCCGGGATTGTGTCAGTGTGTCACTCTGGGATTGTGTCAGTGTGTCACTCCGGGATTTTGTCAGTGACACACTCTGGGATTTTGTCAGTGAGACACTCCGGGATTGTGTCAGTGAGACACTCCGGGATTGTGTCAGAGTGTCACTCTGGAATTGTGTCAGTGTGTCACTCCGGGATTGTGTCAGTGAAACACTCTCGGATTGTGTCAGAGTGTCACTCTGGGATTGTGTCAGTGAGACTCTCCGGGATTGTGTCAGTGACACACTCTGGGATTATGTCTGAGTGTCACTCTGGGATTGTGTCAGTGAGTCACTCCGGGATTGTATCAGGGAGACACTCTGGGACTGTGTCAGTGAGACACTCCGGGATTGTGCCAGTGTGTTACTCTGGGATTGTGTCAGTTTGTCACTCTGGGATTGTGTCAGTTAGACACTCCGGGATTGTGTCAGTGAGTCACTCCGGGATTGTATCAGTGAGACACTCCGGGATTGTGTCAGAGTGTCACTTTGGAATTGTGTCAGTGAGACTCTCCTGGATTGTGTCAGTGTGTCACTCCGGGATTTCGTCAGTGTGTCACTCTGGGACTGTGTCAGAGTGTCACTTTGGGATTGTGTCAGTGAGACTCTCCGGGATTGTGTCAGTGACACACTCTGGGATTGTGTTAGAGTGTCACTCCGGGATTGTGTCAGTGTGTCACTCCGGGATTTTGTCAGTGACACACTCTGGGATTTTGTCAGTGAGACACTCCGGGATTGTGTCAGTGAGACACTCCGGGATGGTGTCAGTGAAACACTCTCGGATTGTGTCAGAGTGTCACTCTGGGATTGTGTCAGTGAGACTCTCCGGGATTGTGTCAGTGACACACTCTGGGATTGTGTCAGAGTGTCACTCTGGGATTGTGTCAGTGAGTCACTCCGGGATTGTGTCAGTGTGTCACTCTGGGATTGTGTCAGTGAGACTCTCCTGGATTGTGTCAGTGTGTCACTCCGGGATTTCGTCAGTGTGTCACTCCGGGATTGTGTCAGTGACTCACTCCGGGATTGTGTCAGTCAGACACTCCGAGATTGTGTCAGTGTGTCACTCCGGGATTGTGTCAGTGAGACACTTCGGGATTGCGTTGTGAGTCACTCCGGGATTGTGTCAGTGAGTCACTCCGGGATTGTGTCAGTGTGTCACTCTGGGACTGTGTCAGTGAGACACTCCGGGATTGTGCCAGTGTGTTACTCTGGGATTGTGTCAGTTTGTCACTCTGGGATTGTGTCAGTTAGACACTCCGGGATTGTGTCAGTGTGTCACTCTGGGATTTGTCAGTGTGACACTCCGGGATTGTGTCAGTGAGGCACTCCGGGATTGTGTCAGTGAGACATTCCGGGATTGTGTCAGTGAGACACTCCGGGATTGTGTCAGTGAGACTCTCCGTGATTGTGTCCGTGTGTCACTCCGGGATTGTGTCAGTGAGACTCTCCGGGAATGTGTCAGTGTGTCATTCCGGGATTGTGTCAGTGAGACACTTCGGGATTGTGTCAGTGAGACTCATCGGGATTGTGTCAGTGTGTCACTACGGGATTGTGTCAGTGAGACTCTCCAGGATTGTGTCAGTGTGTCACTCCGGGATTGTGTCAGTGTGACACTCCGGGATTGTGTCAGTGTGACACTTTGGGATTTTGTCCCTGAGACACTCCGGGATTGTGTCAGTGTGTCACTCCGGGATTTCGTCAGTGTGACACTCCGGGATTGTGTCAGTGAGACTCTCCGGGATTGTGTCAGTGTGTCACTCCGGGATTTCGTCAGTGTGACACTCCAGGATTGTGTCAGTGTGACACTTTGGGATTTTGCCCCTGAGACACTCCAGGATTGTTTCAGTGAGTCACTCCGGAATTGTGTCAGTGTGTCACTCCGGGATTGTGTCAGTGAGACACTCCGGGATTGTGTCAGTGTGTCACTCTGGGATTGTGTCAGTGTGTCACTCCGGGATTTTGTCAGTGACACACTCTGGGATTTTGTCAGTGAGACACTCCGGGATTGTGTCAGTGAGACACTCCGGGATTGTGTCAGAGTGTCACTCTGGAATTGTGTCAGTGTGTCACTCCGGGATTGTGTCAGTGAGACACTCCGGGATTGTGTCAGTGAAACACTCTCGGATTGTGTCAGTGTGTCACTCCGGGATTTCGTCAGTGTGACACTCCGGGATTGTGTCAGTGAGACTCTCCGGGATTGTGTCAGTGTGTCACTCCGGGATTTCGTCAGTGTGACACTCCAGGATTGTGTCAGTGTGACACTTTGGGATTTTGTCCCTGAGACACTCCAGGATTGTTTCAGTGAGTCACTCCGGGATTGTGTCAGTGTGTCACTCCGGGATTGTGTCAGTGAGACTCTCCGGGATTGTGTCAGTGTGTCACTCTGGGATTGTGTCAGTGTGTCACTCCGGAATTTTGTCAGTGACACACTCTGGGATTTTGTCAGTGAGACACTCCGGGATTGTGTCAGTGAGACACTCCGGGATTGTGTCAGAGTGTCACTCTGGAATTGTGTCAGTGTGTCACTCCGGGATTGTGTCAGTGAGACACTCCGGGATTGTGTCAGTGAGACACTCCGGGATTGTGTCAGAGTGTCACTCTGGAATTGTGTCAGTGTGTCACTCCGGGATTGTGTCAGTGAAACACTCTCGGATTGTGTCAGAGTGTCACTCTGGGATTGTGTCAGTGAGACTCTCCGGGATTGTGTCAGTGACACACTCTGGGATTGTGTCTGAGTGTCACTCTGGGATTGTGTCAGTGAGTCACTCCGGGATTGTATCAGGGAGACACTCTGGGATTGTGTCAGTGAGACACTCCGGGATTGTGCCAGTGTGTTACTCTGGGATTGTGTCAGTTTGTCACTCTGGGATTGTGTCAGTTAGACACTCCGAGATTGTGTCAGTGTGTCACTCTGGGATTGTGTCAGTGAGTCACTCCGGGATTGTGTCAGTGTGTCACTCTGGGATTGTGTCAGTGTGACACTTCGGGATTGTGTCAGTGTGACACTCCTGGATTGTGTCAGTGAGGCACTCCGGGATTGTGTCAGTGTGACACTTTGGGATTTTGCCCCTGAGACACTCCAGGATTGTTTCAGTGAGTCACTCCGGGATTGTGTCAGTGAGACTCTCCGGGATTGTGTCAGTGAGTCACTCCGGGATTGTGTCAGTGTGTCACTCCGGGATTTTGTCAGTGACACACTCTGGGATTTTGTCAGTGAGACACTCCGGGATTGTGTCAGTGAGACACTCCGGGATTGTGTCAGTGAGACACTCCGGGATTGTGTCAGTGAAACACTCTCGGATTGTGTCAGTGTGTCACTCTGGGATTGTGTCAGTGAGACTCTCCGGGATTGTGTCAGTGACACACTCTGGGATTGTGTCAGAGTGTCACTCCGGGATTTTGTAAGTGACACACTCTGGGATTGTGTCAGTGAGTCACTCCGGGATTGTATCAGTGAGACACTCCGGGATTGTGTCAGAGTGTCACTTTGGGATTGTGTCAGTGAGACTCTCCGGGATTGTGTCAGTGACACTCTCTGGGATTGTGTCAGTGTGTCACTCTGGGATTGTGTCAGTGAGTCACTCCGGGATTGTGTCAGTGTGTCACTCCGGGATTTTGTCAGTGACACACTCTGGGATTTTGTCAGTGAGACACTCCGGGATTGTGTCAGTGAGACACTCCGGGATGGTGTCAGTGAAACACTCTCGGATTGTGTCAGAGTGTCACTCTGGGATTGTGTCAGTGAGACTCTCCGGGATTGTGTCAGTGACACACTCTGGGATTGTGTCAGAGTGTCACTCTGGGATTGTGTCAGTGAGTCACTCCGGGATTGTGTCAGTGTGTCACTCCGGGATTGTGTCAGTGAGACTCTCCTGGATTGTGTCAGTGTGTCACTCTGGGATTTCGTCAGTGTGTCACTCCAGGATTGTGTCAGTGACTCACTCCGGGATTGTGTCAGTGAGACACTCCGAGATTGTGTCAGTGTGTCACTCCGGGATTGTGTCAGTGAGACACTTCGGGATTGCGTTGTGAGTCACTCCGGGATTGTGTCAGTGAGTCACTCCGGGATTGTGTCAGTGTGTCACTCTGGGACTGTGTCAGTGAGACACTCCGGGATTGTGCCAGTGTGTTACTCTGGGATTGTGTCAGTTTGTCACTCTGGGATTGTGTCAGTTAGACACTCCGGGATTGTGTCAGTGTGTCACTCTGGGATTTGTCAGTGTGACACTCCGGGATTGTGTCAGTGAGGCACTCCGGGATTGTGTCAGTGAGACATTCCGGGATTGTGTCAGTGAGACACTCCGGGATTGTGTCAGTGAGACTCTCCGGGAATGTGTCAGTGTGTCACTCCGGGATTGTGTCAGTGAGACTCTCCGGGATTGTGTCAGTGTGTCATTCCGGGATTGTGTCAGTGAGACACTTCGGGATTGTGTCAGTGTGTCACTCTGGGATTGTGTCAGTTAGACATTCCGGGATTGTGTCAGTGAGACTCATCGGGATTGTGTCAGTGTGTCACTCCGGGATTGTGTCAGTGAGACTCTCCAGGATTGTGTCAGTGTGTCACTCCGGGATTGTGTCAGTGTGACACTCCGGGATTGTGTCAGTGTGACACTTTGGGATTTTGTCCCTGAGACACTCCGGGATTGTGTCAGTGTGTCACTCCGGGATTTCGTCAGTGTGACACTCCGGGATTGTGTCAGTGAGACTCTACTGGATTGTGTCAGTGTGTCACTCCGGGATTTCGTCAGTGTGACACTCCAGGATTGTGTCAGTGTGACACTTTGGGATTTTGCCCCTGAGACACTCCAGGATTGTTTCAGTGAGTCACTCCGGAATTGTGTCAGTGTGTCACTCCGGGATTGTGTCAGTGAGACACTCCGGGATTGTGTCAGTGAGACACTTTGGGATTGTGTCAGTGCAACACTCCGGGATTGTGTCAGTGAGACACTCCGGGATTGTGTCAGTGGGACACTCCGGGATTGTGTCAGTGAGTCACTCTGGGATTGTGTCAGTCAGCCACTCCGAGATTGTGTCAGTGTGACACTCCGGGATTTCGTCAGTGTGACACTCCAGGATTGTGTCAGTGTGACACTTTGGGATTTTGCCCCTGAGACACTCCAGGATTGTTTCAGTGAGTCACTCCGGAATTGTGTCAGTGTGTCACTCCGGGATTGTGTCAGTGAGACACTCCGGGATTGTGTCAGTGTGTCACTCTGGGATTGTGTCAGTGTGTCACTCCGGGATTTTGTCAGTGACACACTCTGGGATTGTGTCAGTGAGACTCTCCGGGAATGTGTCAGTGTGTCATTCCGGGATTGTGTCAGTGAGACACTTCGGGATTGTGTCAGTGTGTCACTCTGGGATTGTGTCAGTTAGACATTCCGGGATTGTGTCAGTGAGACTCATCGGGATTGTGTCAGTGTGTCACTCCGGGATTGTGTCAGTGAGACTCTCCAGGATTGTGTCAGTGTGTCACTCCGGGATTGTGTCAGTGTGACACTCCGGGATTGTGTCAGTGTGACACTTTGGGATTTTGTCCCTGAGACACTCCGGGATTGTGTCAGTGTGTCACTCCGGGATTTCGTCAGTGTGATACTCCGGGATTGTGTCAGTGAGACTCTCCGGGATTGTGTCAGTGTGTCACTCCGGGATTTCGTCAGTGTGACACTCCAGGATTGTGTCAGTGTGACACTTTGGGATTTTGCCCCTGAGACACTCCAGGATTGTTTCAGTGAGTCACTCCGGAATTGTGTCAGTGTGTCACTCCGGGATTGTGTCAGTGAGACACTCCGGGATTGTGTCAGTGACACACTCTGGGATTTTGTCAGTGAGACACTCCGGGATTGTGTCAGTGAGACACTCCGGGATTGTGTCCGAGTGTCACTCTGGAATTGTGTCAGTGTGTCACTCCGGGATTGTGTCAGTGAGACACTCCGGGATTGTGTCAGTGAAACACTCTCGGATTGTGTCCGTGTGTCACTCCGGGATTGTGTCAGTGAGACTCTCCGGGAATGTGTCAGTGTGTCATTCCGGGATTGTGTCAGTGAGACACTTCGGGATTGTGTCAGTGTGTCACTCTGGGATTGTGTCAGTTAGACATTCCGGGATTGTGTCAGTGAGACTCATCGGGATTGTGTCAGTGTGTCACTCCGGGATTGTGTCAGTGAGGCTCTCCAGGATTGTGTCAGTGTGTCACTCCGGGATTGTGTCAGTGAGTCACTCCGGGATTTCGTCAGTGTGACACTCCGGGATTGTGTCAGTGAGACTCTCCGGGATTGTGTCAGTGTGTCACTCCGGGATTTCGTCAGTGTGACACTCCAGGATTGTGTCAGTGTGACACTTTGGGATTTTGTCCCTGAGACACTCCGGGATTGTGTCAGTGTGTCACTCCGGGATTTCGTCAGTGTGACACTCCGGGATTGTGTCAGTGAGACTCTCCGGGATTGTGTCAGTGTGTCACTCCGGGATTTCGTCAGTGTGACACTCCAGGATTGTGTCAGTGTGACACTTTGGGATTTTGCCCCTGAGACACTCCAGGATTGTTTCAGTGAGTCACTCCGGAATTGTGTCAGTGTGTCACTCCGGGATTGTGTCAGTGAGACTCTCCGGGAATGTGTCAGTGTGTCATTCCGGGATTGTGTCAGTGAGACACTTCGGGATTGTGTCAGTGTGTCACTCTGGGATTGTGTCAGTTAGACATTCCGGGATTGTGTCAGTGAGACTCATCGGGATTGTGTCAGTGTGTCACTCCGGGATTGTGTCAGTGAGACTCTCCAGGATTGTGTCAGTGTGTCACTCCGGGATTGTGTCAGTGTGACACTCCGGGATTGTGTCAGTGTGACACTTTGGGATTTTGTCCCTGAGACACTCCGGGATTGTGTCAGTGTGTCACTCCGGGATTTCGTCAGTGTGACACTCCGGGATTGTGTCAGTGAGACTCTCCGGGATTGTGTCAGTGTGTCACACCGGGATTTCGTCAGTGTGACACTCCAGGATTGTGTCAGTGTGACACTTTGGGATTTTGCCCCTGAGACACTCCAGGATTGTTTCAGTGAGTCACTCCGGAATTGTGTCAGTGTGTCACTCCGGGATTGTGTCAGTGAGACACTCCGGGATTGTGTCAGTGTGTCACTCTGGGATTGTGTCAGTGTGTCACTCCGGGATTTTGTCAGTGACACACTCTGGGATTTTGTCAGTGAGACACTCCGGGATTGTGTCAGTGAGACACTCCGGGATTGTGTCAGAGTGTCACTCTGGAATTGTGTCAGTGTGTCACTCCGGGATTGTGTCAGTGAGACACACCGGGATTGTGTCAGTGAAACACTCTCGGATTGTGTCAGAGTGTCACTCTGGGATTGTGTCAGTGAGTCTTTCCGGGATTGTGTCAGTGACACACTCTGGGATTGTGTCTGAGTGTCACTCTGGGATTGTGTCAGTGAGTCACTCCGGGATTGTATCAGGGAGACACTCTGGGATTGTGTCAGTGAGACACTCCGGGATTGTGCCAGTGTGTTACTCTGGGATTGTGTCAGTTTGTCACTCTGGGATTGTGTCAGTTAGACACTCCGGGATTGTGTCAGTGTGTCACTCTGGGATTGTGTCAGTGAGTCACTCCGGGATTGTGTCAGTGTGTCACTCTGGGATTGTGTCAGTGTGACACTTCGGGATTGTGTCAGTGTGACACTCCTGGATTGTGTCAGTGAGGCACTCCGGGATTGTGTCAGTGAGACATTCCGGGATTGTGTCAGTGAGACACTCCGGGATTGTGTCAGTGTGACACTTTGGGATTTTGCCCCTGAGACACTCCAGGATTGTTTCAGTGAGTCACTCCGGGATTGTGTCAGTGAGACTCTCCGGGATTGTGTCAGTGAGTCACTCCGGGATTGTGTCAGTGTGTCACTCCGGGATTTTGTCAGTGACACACTCTGGGATTTTGTCAGTGAGACACTCCGGGATTGTGTCAGTGAGACACTCCGGGATTGTGTCAGTGAAACACTCTCGGATTGTGTCAGAGTGTCACTCTGGGATTGTGTCAGTGAGACTCTCCGGGATTGTGTCAGTGACACACTCTGGGATTGTGTCAGAGTGTCACTCCGGGATTGTGTCAGTGAGTCACTCCGGGATTGTGTCAGTGTGTCACTCCGGGATTGTGTCAGTGAGACTCTCCTGGATTGTGTCAGTGTGTCACTCCGGGATTTCGTCAGTGTGTCACTCCAGGATTGTGTCAGTGACTCACTCCGGGATTGTGTCAGTCAGACACTCCGAGATTGTGTCAGTGTGTCACTCCGGGATTGTGTCAGTGAGACACTTCGGGATTGCGTTGTGAGTCACTCCGGGATTGTGTCAGTGAGTCACTCCGGGATTGTGTCAGTGTGTCACTCTGGGACTGTGTCAGTGAGACACTCCGGGATTGTGCCAGTGTGTCACTCTGGGATTTGTCAGTGTGACACTCCGGGATTGTGTCAGTGAGGCACTCCGGGATTGTGTCAGTGAGACATTCCGGGATTGTGTCAGTGAGACACTCCGGGATTGTGTCAGTGAGACTCTCCGGGATTGTGTCAGTGTGTCACTCCGGGATTGTGTCAGTGAGACTCTCCGGGATTGTGTCAGTGTGTCATTCCGGGATTGTGTCAGTGAGACACTTCGGGATTGTGTCAGTGTGTCACTCTGGGATTGTGTCAGTTAGACATTCCGGGATTGTGTCAGTGAGACTCATCGGGATTGTGTCAGTGTGTCACTCCGGGGTTGTGTCAGTGAGACGCTCCAGGATTGTGTCAGTGTGTCACTCCGGGATTGTGTCAGTGTGACACTCCGGGATTGTGTCAGTGTGACACTTTGGGATTTTGTCCCTGAGACACTCCGGGATTGTGTCAGTGTGTCACTCCGGGATTTCGTCAGTGTGACACTCCGGGATTGTGTCAGTGAGACTCTCCGGGATTGTGTCAGTGTGTCACACCGGGATTTCGTCAGTGTGACACTCCAGGATTGTGTCAGTGTGACACTTTGGGATTTTGCCCCTGAGACACTCCAGGATTGTTTCAGTGAGTCACTCTGGAATTGTGTCAGTGTGTCACTCCGGGATTGTGTCAGTGAGACACTCCGGGATTGTGTCAGTGTGTCACTCTGGGATTGTGTCAGTGTGTCACTCCGGGATTTTGTCAGTGACACACTCTGGGATTTTGTCAGTGAGACACTCCGGGATTGTGTCAGTGAAACACTCTCGGATTGTGTCAGAGTGTCACTCTGTGATTGTGTCAGTGAGACTCTCCGGGATTGTGTCAGTGACACACTCTGGGATTGTGTCTGAGTGTCACTCTGGGATTGTGTCAGTGAGTCACTCCGGGATTGTGTCAGGGAGACTCTCCGGGATTGTGTCAGTGTGTCATTCCGGGATTGTGTCAGTGAGACACTCCGGGATTGTGTCAGTGAGACACTCCGGGATTGTGTCAGAGTGTCACTCTGGAATTGTGTCAGTGTGTCACTCCGGGATTGTGTCAGTGAGACACTCCGGGATTGTGTCAGTGAAACACTCTCGGATTGTGTCCGTGTGTCACTCCGGGATTGTGTCAGTGAGACTCTCCGGGAATGTGTCAGTGTGTCATTCCGGGATTGTGTCAGTGAGACACTTCGGGATTGTGTCAGTGTGTCACTCTGGGATTGTGTCAGTTAGACATTCCGGGATTGTGTCAGTGAGACTCATCGGGATTGTGTCAGTGTGTCACTCCGGGATTGTGTCAGTGAGACTCTCCAGGATTGTGTCAGTGTGTCACTCCGGGATTGTGTCAGTGTGACACTCCGGGATTGTGTCAGTGTGACACTTTGGGATTTTGTCCCTGAGACACTTCGGGATTGTGTCAGTGTGTCACTCCGGGATTTCGTCAGTGTGACACTCCAGGATTGTGTCAGTGTGACACTTTGGGATTTTGTCCCTGAGACACTCCAGGATTGTTTCAGTGAGTCACTCCGGAATTGTGTCAGTGTGTCACTCCGGGATTGTGTCAGTGAGACACTCCGGGATTGTGTCAGTGACACACTCTGGGATTTTGTCAGTGAGACACTCCGGGATTGTGTCAGTGAGACACTCCGGGATTGTGTCCGAGTGTCACTCTGGAATTGTGTCAGTGTGTCACTCCGGGATTGTGTCAGTGAGACACTCCGGGATTGTGTCAGTGAAACACTCTCGGATTGTGTCCGTGTGTCACTCCGGGATTGTGTCAGTGAGACTCTCCGGGAATGTGTCAGTGTGTCATTCCGGGATTGTGTCAGTGAGACACTTCGGGATTGTGTCAGTGTGTCACTCTGGGATTGTGTCAGTTAGACATTCCGGGATTGTGTCAGTGAGACTCATCGGGATTGTGTCAGTGTGTCACTCCGGGATTGTGTCAGTGAGACTCTCCAGGATTGTGTCAGTGTGTCACTCCGGGATTGTGTCAGTGAGTCACTCCGGGATTTCGTCAGTGTGACACTCCGGGATTGTGTCAGTGAGACTCTCCGGGATTGTGTCAGTGTGTCACTCCGGGATTTCGTCAGTGTGACACTCCAGGATTGTGTCAGTGTGACACTTTGGGATTTTGTCCCTGAGACACTCCGGGATTGTGTCAGTGTGTCACTCCGGGATTTCGTCAGTGTGACACTCCGGGATTGTGTCAGTGAGACTCTCCGGGATTGTGTCAGTGTGTCACTCCGGGATTTCGTCAGTGTGACACTCCAGGATTGTGTCAGTGTGACACTTTGGGATTTTGCCCCTGAGACACTCCAGGATTGTTTCAGTGAGTCACTCCGGAATTGTGTCAGTGTGTCACTCCGGGATTGTGTCAGTGAGACTCTCCGGGAATGTGTCAGTGTGTCATTCCGGGATTGTGTCAGTGAGACACTTCGGGATTGTGTCAGTGTGTCACTCTGGGATTGTGTCAGTTAGACATTCCGGGATTGTGTCAGTGAGACTCATCGGGATTGTGTCAGTGTGTCACTCCGGGATTGTGTCAGTGAGACTCTCCAGGATTGTGTCAGTGTGTCACTCCGGGATTGTGTCAGTGTGACACTCCGGGATTGTGTCAGTGTGACACTTTGGGATTTTGTCCCTGAGACACTCCGGGATTGTGTCAGTGTGTCACTCCGGGATTTCGTCAGTGTGACACTCCGGGATTGTGTCAGTGAGACTCTCCGGGATTGTGTCAGTGTGTCACTCCGGGATTTCGTCAGTGTGACACTCCAGGATTGTGTCAGTGTGACACTTTGGGATTTTGCCCCTGAGACACTCCAGGATTGTTTCAGTGAGTCACTCCGGAATTGTGTCAGTGTGTCACTCCGGGATTGTGTCAGTGAGACACTCCGGGATTGTGTCAGTGTGTCACTCTGGGATTGTGTCAGTGTGTCACTCCGGGATTTTGTCAGTGACACACTCTGGGATTTTGTCAGTGAGACACTCCGGGATTGTGTCAGTGAGACACTCCGGGATTGTGTCAGAGTGTCACTCTGGAATTGTGTCAGTGTGTCACTCCGGGATTGTGTCAGTGAGACACACCGGGATTGTGTCAGTGAAACACTCTCGGATTGTGTCAGAGTGTCACTCTGGGATTGTGTCAGTGAGACTCTCCGGGATTGTGTCAGTGACACACTCTGGGATTGTGTCTGAGTGTCACTCTGGGATTGTGTCAGTGAGTCACTCCGGGATTGTATCAGTGAGACACTCTGGGATTGTGTCAGTGAGACACTCCGGGATTGTGCCAGTGTGTTACTCTGGGATTGTGTCAGTTTGTCACTCTGGGATTGTGTCAGTTAGACACTCCGGGATTGTGTCAGTGTGTCACTCTGGGATTGTGTCAGTGAGTCACTCCGGGATTGTGTCAGTGTGTCACTCTGGGATTGTGTCAGTGTGACACTTCGGGATTGTGTCAGTGTGACACTCCTGGATTGTGTCAGTGAGGCACTCCGGGATTGTGTCAGTGAGACATTCCGGGATTGTGTCAGTGAGACACTCCGGGATTGTGTCAGTGTGACACTTTGGGATTTTGCCCCTGAGACACTCCAGGATTGTTTCAGTGAGTCACTCCGGGATTGTGTCAGTGAGACTCTCCGGGATTGTGTCAGTGAGTCACTCCGGGATTGTGTCAGTGTGTCACTCCGGGATTTTGTCAGTGACACACTCTGGGATTTTGTCAGTGAGACACTCCGGGATTGTGTCAGTGAGACACTCCGGGATTGTGTCAGTGAAACACTCTCGGATTGTGTCAGAGTGTCACTCTGGGATTGTGTCAGTGAGACTCTCCGGGATTGTGTCAGTGACACACTCTGGGATTGTGTCAGAGTGTCACTCCGGGATTGTGTCAGTGAGTCACTCCGGGATTGTGTCAGTGTGTCACTCCGGGATTGTGTCAGTGAGACTCTCCTGGATTGTGTCAGTGTGTCACTCCGGGATTTCGTCAGTGTGTCACTCCAGGATTGTGTCAGTGACTCACTCCGGGATTGTGTCAGTCAGACACTCCGAGATTGTGTCAGTGTGTCACTCCGGGATTGTGTCAGTGAGACACTTCGGGATTGCGTTGTGAGTCACTCCGGGATTGTGTCAGTGAGTCACTCCGGGATTGTGTCAGTGTGTCACTCTGGGATTGTGTCAGTGAGACACTCCGGGATTGTGTCAGTGTGTCACTCTGGGATTTGTCAGTGTGACACTCCGGGATTGTGTCAGTGAGGCACTCCGGGATTGTGTCAGTGAGACATTCCGGGATTGTGTCAGTGAGACACTCCGGGATTGTGTCAGTGAGACTCTCCGGGATTGTGTCAGTGTGTCACTCCGGGATTGTGTCAGTGAGACTCTCCGGGATTGTGTCAGTGTGTCATTCCGGGATTGTGTCAGTGAGACACTTCGGGATTGTGTCAGTGTGTCACTCTGGGATTGTGTCAGTTAGACATTCCGGGATTGTGTCAGTGAGACTCATCGGGATTGTGTCAGTGTGTCACTCCGGGGTTGTGTCAGTGAGACGCTCCAGGATTGTGTCAGTGTGTCACTCCGGGATTGTGTCAGTGTGACACTCCGGGATTGTGTCAGTGTGACACTTTGGGATTTTGTCCCTGAGACACTCCGGGATTGTGTCAGTGTGTCACTCCGGGATTTCGTCAGTGTGACACTCCGGGATTGTGTCAGTGAGACTCTCCGGGATTGTGTCAGTGTGTCACACCGGGATTTCGTCAGTGTGACACTCCAGGATTGTGTCAGTGTGACACTTTGGGATTTTGCCCCTGAGACACTCCAGGATTGTTTCAGTGAGTCACTCTGGAATTGTGTCAGTGTGTCACTCCGGGATTGTGTCAGTGAGACACTCCGGGATTGTGTCAGTGTGTCACTCTGGGATTGTGTCAGTGTGTCACTCCGGGATTTTGTCAGTGACACACTCTGGGATTTTGTCAGTGAGACACTCCGGGATTGTGTCAGTGAGACACTCCGGGATTGTGTCAGAGTGTCACTCTGGAATTGTGTCAGTGTGTCACTCCGGGATTGTGTCAGTGAGACACTCCGGGATTGTGTCAGTGAAACACTCTCGGATTGTGTCAGAGTGTCACTCTGGGATTGTGTCAGTGAGACTCTCCGGGATTGTGTCAGTGACACACTCTGGGATTGTGTCTGAGTGTCACTCTGGGATTGTGTCAGTGAGTCACTCCGGGATTGTATCAGGGAGACACTCCGGAATTGTGTCAGAGTGTCACTCTGGGATTGTGTCAGTGAGACTCTCCTTGATTGTGTCAGTGACACACTCTGGGATTGTGTCAGAGTGTCACTCTGGGATTGTGTCAGTGAGTCACTCCGGGATTGTGTCAGTGTGTCACTCCGGGATTGTGTCAGTGAGACTCTCCGGGATTGTGTCTGTGTGTCACTCCGGGATTTCGTCAGTGTGTCACTCCGGGATTGTGTCAGTGACTCACTCCGGGATTGTGTCAGTGAGACACTCCGAGATTGTGTCAGTGTGTCACTCCGGGATTGTGTCAGTGAGACACTTCGGGATTGCGTTGTGAGTCACTCCGGGATTGTATCAGTGAGTCACTCCGGGATTGTGTCAGTGTGTCACTCTGGGACTGTGTCAGTGAGACACTCCGGGATTGTGCCAGTGTGTTACTCTGGGATTGTGTCAGTTTGTCACTCTGGGATTGTGTCAGTTAGACACTCCGGGATTGTGTCAGTGTGTCACTCTGGGATTGTGTCAGTGTGACACTTCGGGATTGTGTCAGTGAGTCACTCTGGGATTGTGTCAGTGCGTCACTCCGGGATTGTGTCAATGTGACACTCCGGGATTGTGTCAGTGCGTCACTCCGGGATTGTGTCAGTGAGACACTCCGGGATTGTGTCAGTGTGTCACTCTGGGATTGTGTCAGTGAGACACTCCGGGATTGTGTCAGTGTGACACTCCGGGATTGTGTCAGTGAGACACTCCGGGATTGTGTCAGTGAGACACTCCGGGATTGTGTCAGTGTTTCACTCCGGAATTGTGTCAGTGAGACACTCCGGGATTGTGTCAGTGTGACACTCCGGGATTGTGTCAGTGAGTCACTTTGGGATTTTGTCCCTGAGACTCACCGGGATTGTGTCAGTGAGTCACTCCGCGATTGTGTCAGTGTGTCACTCCGGGATTGTGTCAGTGACACACTCTGGGATTTTGTCAGTGAGACATTCCAGGATTGTGTCAGTGAGACACTCCGGGATTGTGTCAGTGTGTCACTCCGGGATTGTGTCAGTGGGACACTCCGGGATTGTTTCAATGAGACTCTCCGGGATTGTGTCAGTGTGTCACTCTGGGATTGCGTCAGTGAGATACTCCGGGATTGTGTCAGTGTGACATTCCGGGATTGTGTCAGTGAGACACTCTGGGATTGTGTCAGTGCGACACTCCGGGATTGTGTCAGTGTGTCACTCTTGGATTGTGTCAGTGAGACACTCCGGGATTGTGTCAGTGAGACACTCTGGGATTGTGTCAGTGTGTCACTCCGGGATTGTGGCAGTGAGACACTCCGGGATTGTGTCAGTGAGACACTCCGGGATTGTGTCAGTGAGACACTCTGGGATTGTGTCAGTGTTTCACTGCGGGATTGTGTCAGTGTGACACTCTGGGATTGTGTCAGTGTGTCAGTCTGGGATTGTGTCAGTGTGTAACTCCGGGATTATGTCAGTGAGACACTCCGGGATTGTGTCAGTGAGACACTCCGGGATTGTGTCAGTGATTGACACTGGGATTGTGTCAGTGAGACACTCCGGGATTGTGTCAGTGAGTCACTCCGGGATTGTGTCAGTGTGTCACTTCGGGATTGTGTCAGTGAGACACTCCGGGATTGTGTCAGTGAGTCACTCCGGGATTGTGTCAGTGAGTCACTCTGGGATTGTGTCAGTGTGTCACTCCGGGATTGTGTCAGTGAGTCACTCTGGGATTGTGTCAGTGTGTCACTCCGGGATTGTGTCAGTGTGTCACTCCGGGATTGTGTCAGTGAGTCACTCTGGGATTGTGTCAGTGTGTCAGTCCGGGATTGTGTCAGTTTGTCACTCTGGGATTGTGTCAGTGTTTCACTCCGGGATTGTGTCAGTGAGTCACTCCGGGATTGTGTCAGTGAGTCACTCCGGGATTGTGTCAGTGTGTCAGTCCGGGATTGTGTCAGTGTGTCACTCCGGGATTGTGTCAGTTTGTCACCCTGGGATTGTGTCAGTGAGTCACTCCGGGATTGTGTCAGTGTGTCACTCCGGGATTGTGTCAGTGTGTCACTCCGGGATTGTGTCAGTTTGTCACCCTGGGATTGTGTCAGTGAGTCACTCCGGGATTGTGTCAGTGTGTCACTCCGGGATTGTGTCAGTGTGTCACTCCGGGATTGTGTCAGTTTGTCACCCTGGGATTGTGTCAGTGAGTCACTCCGGGATTGTGTCAGTGAGACACTCCGGGATTGTGTCAGTGAAACACTCTCGGATTGTGTCAGTGTGTCACTCCGGGATTGTGTCAGTGAGACTCTCCGGGAATGTGTCAGTGTGTCATTCCGGGATTGTGTCAGTGAGACACTTCGGGATTGTGTCAGTGTGTCACTCTGGGATTGTGTCAGTTAGACATTCCGGGATTGTGTCAGTGAGACTCATCGGGATTGTGTCAGTGTGTCACTCCGGGATTGTGTCAGTGAGACTCTCCAGGATTGTGTCAGTGTGTCACTCCGGGATTGTGTCAGTGTGACACTCCGGGATTGTGTCAGTGTGACACTTTGGGATTTTGTCCCTGAGACACTCCGGGATTGTGTCAGTGTGTCACTCCGGGATTTCGTCAGTGTGATACTCCGGGATTGTGTCAGTGAGACTCTCCGGGATTGTGTCAGTGTGTCACTCCGGGATTTCGTCAGTGTGACACTCCAGGATTGTGTCAGTGTGACACTTTGGGATTTTGTCCCTGAGACACTCCAGGATTGTTTCAGTGAGTCACTCCGGAATTGTGTCAGTGTGTCACTCCGGGATTGTGTCAGTGAGACACTCCGGGATTGTGTCAGTGACACACTCTGGGATTTTGTCAGTGAGACACTCCGGGATTGTGTCAGTGAGACACTCCGGGATTGTGTCCGAGTGTCACTCTGGAATTGTGTCAGTGTGTCACTCCGGGATTGTGTCAGTGAGACACTCCGGGATTGTGTCAGTGAAACACTCTCGGATTGTGTCCGTGTGTCACTCCGGGATTGTGTCAGTGAGACTCTCCGGGAATGTGTCAGTGTGTCATTCCGGGATTGTGTCAGTGAGACACTTCGGGATTGTGTCAGTGTGTCACTCTGGGATTGTGTCAGTTAGACATTCCGGGATTGTGTCAGTGAGACTCATCGGGATTGTGTCAGTGTGTCACTCCGGGATTGTGTCAGTGAGACTCTCCAGGATTGTGTCAGTGTGTCACTCCGGGATTGTGTCAGTGAGTCACTCCGGGATTTCGTCAGTGTGACACTCCGGGATTGTGTCAGTGAGACTCTCCGGGATTGTGTCAGTGTGTCACTCCGGGATTTCGTCAGTGTGACACTCCAGGATTGTGTCAGTGTGACACTTTGGGATTTTGTCCCTGAGACACTCCGGGATTGTGTCAGTGTGTCACTCCGGGATTTCGTCAGTGTGACACTCCGGGATTGTGTCAGTGAGACTCTCCGGGATTGTGTCAGTGTGTCACTCCGGGATTTCGTCAGTGTGACACTCCAGGATTGTGTCAGTGTGACACTTTGGGATTTTGTCCCTGAGACACTCCAGGATTGTTTCAGTGAGTCACTCCGGAATTGTGTCAGTGTGTCACTCCGGGATTGTGTCAGTGAGACTCTCCGGGAATGTGTCAGTGTGTCATTCCGGGATTGTGTCAGTGAGACACTTCGGGATTGTGTCAGTGTGTCACTCTGGGATTGTGTCAGTTAGACATTCCGGGATTGTGTCAGTGAGACTCATCGGGATTGTGTCAGTGTGTCACTCCGGGATTGTGTCAGTGAGACTCTCCAGGATTGTGTCAGTGTGTCACTCCGGGATTGTGTCAGTGTGACACTCCGGGATTGTGTCAGTGTGACACTTTGGGATTTTGTCCCTGAGACACTCCGGGATTGTGTCAGTGTGTCACTCCGGGATTTCGTCAGTGTGACACTCCGGGATTGTGTCAGTGAGACTCTCCGGGATTGTGTCAGTGTGTCACTCCGGGATTTCGTCAGTGTGACACTTTGGGATTTTGCCCCTGAGACACTCCAGGATTGTTTCAGTGAGTCACTCCGGAATTGTGTCAGTGTGTCACTCCGGGATTGTGTCAGTGAGACACTCCGGGATTGTGTCAGTGTGTCACTCTGGGATTGTGTCAGTGTGTCACTCCGGGATTTTGTCAGTGACACACTCTGGGATTTTGTCAGTGAGACACTCCGGGATTGTGTCAGTGAGACACTCCGGGATTGTGTCAGAGTGTCACTCTGGAATTGTGTCAGTGTGTCACTCCGGGATTGTGTCAGTGAGACACACCGGGATTGTGTCAGTGAAACACTCTCGGATTGTGTCAGAGTGTCACTCTGGGATTGTGTCAGTGAGACTCTCCGGGATTGTGTCAGTGACACACTCTGGGATTGTGTCTGAGTGTCACTCTGGGATTGTGTCAGTGAGTCACTCCGGGATTGTATCAGGGAGACACTCTGGGACTGTGTCAGTGAGACACTCCGGGATTGTGCCAGTGTGTTACTCTGGGATTGTGTCAGTTTGTCACTCTGGGATTGTGTCAGTTAGACACTCCGGGATTGTGTCAGTGTGTCACTCTGGGATTGTGTCAGTGAGTCACTCCGGGATTGTGTCAGTGTGTCACTCTGGGATTGTGTCAGTGTGACACTTCGGGATTGTGTCAGTGTGACACTCCTGGATTGTGTCAGTGAGGCACTCCGGGATTGTGTCAGTGAGACATTCCGGGATTGTGTCAGTGAGACACTCCGGGATTGTGTCAGTGTGACACTTTGGGATTTTGCCCCTGAGACACTCCAGGATTGTTTCAGTGAGTCACTCCGGGATTGTGTCAGTGAGACTCTCCGGGATTGTGTCAGTGAGTCACTCCGGGATTGTGTCAGTGTGTCACTCCGGGATTTTGTCAGTGACACACTCTGGGATTTTGTCAGTGAGACACTCCGGGATTGTGTCAGTGAGACACTCCGGGATTGTGTCAGTGAAACACTCTCGGATTGTGTCAGAGTGTCACTCTGGGATTGTGTCAGTGAGACTCTCCGGGATTGTGTCAGTGACACACTCTGGGATTGTGTCAGAGTGTCACTCCGGGATTGTGTCAGTGAGTCACTCCGGGATTGTGTCAGTGTGTCACTCCGGGATTGTGTCAGTGAGACTCTCCTGGATTGTGTCAGTGTGTCACTCCGGGATTTCGTCAGTGTGTCACTCCAGGATTGTGTCAGTGACTCACTCCGGGATTGTGTCAGTCAGACACTCCGAGATTGTGTCAGTGTGTCACTCCGGGATTGTGTCAGTGAGACACTTCGGGATTGCGTTGTGAGTCACTCCGGGATTGTGTCAGTGAGTCACTCCGGGATTGTGTCAGTGTGTCACTCTGGGACTGTGTCAGTGAGACACTCCGGGATTGTGTCAGTGTGTCACTCTGGGATTTGTCAGTGTGACACTCCGGGATTGTGTCAGTGAGGCACTCCGGGATTGTGTCAGTGAGACATTCCGGGATTGTGTCAGTGAGACACTCCGGGATTGTGTCAGTGAGACTCTCCGGGATTGTGTCAGTGTGTCACTCCGGGATTGTGTCAGTGAGACTCTCCGGGATTGTGTCAGTGTGTCATTCCGGGATTGTGTCAGTGAGACACTTCGGGATTGTGTCAGTGTGTCACTCTGGGATTGTGTCAGTTAGACATTCCGGGATTGTGTCAGTGAGACTCATCGGGATTGTGTCAGTGTGTCACTCCGGGGTTGTGTCAGTGAGACACTCCAGGATTGTGTCAGTGTGTCACTCCGGGATTGTGTCAGTGTGACACTCCGGGATTGTGTCAGTGTGACACTTTGGGATTTTGTCCCTGAGACACTCCGGGATTGTGTCAGTGTGTCACTCCGGGATTTCGTCAGTGTGACACTCCGGGATTGTGTCAGTGAGACTCTCCGGGATTGTGTCAGTGTGTCACACCGGGATTTCGTCAGTGTGACACTCCAGGATTGTGTCAGTGTGACACTTTGGGATTTTGCCCCTGAGACACTCCAGGATTGTTTCAGTGAGTCACTCTGGAATTGTGTCAGTGTGTCACTCCGGGATTGTGTCAGTGAGACACTCCGGGATTGTGTCAGTGTGTCACTCTGGGATTGTGTCAGTGTGTCACTCCGGGATTTTGTCAGTGACACACTCTGGGATTTTGTCAGTGAGACACTCCGGGATTGTGTCAGTGAGACACTCCGGGATTGTGTCAGAGTGTCACTCTGGAATTGTGTCAGTGTGTCACTCCGGGATTGTGTCAGTGAGACACTCCGGGATTGTGTCAGTGAAACACTCTCGGATTGTGTCAGAGTGTCACTCTGGGATTGTGTCAGTGAGACTCTCCGGGATTGTGTCAGTGACACACTCTGGGATTGTGTCTGAGTGTCACTCTGGGATTGTGTCAGTGAGTCACTCCGGGATTGTGTCAGGGAGACACTCCGGAATTGTGTCAGTGTGTCACTCGGGGATTGTGTCAGTGAGACTCTCCTTGATTGTGTCAGTGACACACTCTGGGATTGTGTCAGAGTGTCACTCTGGGATTGTGTCAGTGAGTCACTCCGGGATTGTGTCAGTGTGTCACTCCGGGATTGTGTCAGTGAGACTCTCCGGGATTGTGTCTGTGTGTCACTCCGGGATTTCGTCAGTGTGTCACTCCGGGATTGTGTCAGTGACTCACTCCGGGATTGTGTCAGTGAGACACTCCGAGATTGTGTCAGTGTGTCACTCCGGGATTGTGTCAGTGAGACACTTCGGGATTGCGTTGTGAGTCACTCCGGGATTGTGTCAGTGAGTCACTCCGGGATTGTGTCAGTGTGTCACTCTGGGACTGTGTCAGTGAGACACTCCGGGATTGTGCCAGTGTGTTACTCTGGGATTGTGTCAGTTTGTCACTCTGGGATTGTGTCAGTTAGACACTCCGGGATTGTGTCAGTGTGTCACTCTGGGATTGTGTCAGTGTGACACTTCGGGATTGTGTCAGTGAGTCACTCTGGGATTGTGTCAGTGCGTCACTCCGGGATTGTGTCAATGTGACACTCCGGGATTGTGTCAGTGCGTCACTCCGGGATTGTGTCAGTGAGACACTCCGGGATTGTGTCAGTTTGTCACTCTGGGATTGTGTCAGTGAGACACTCCGGGATTGTGTCAGTGTGACACTCCGGGATTGTGTCAGTGAGACACTCCGGGATTGTGTCAGTGAGACACTCCGGGATTGTGTCAGTGTTTCACTCCGGAATTGTGTCAGTGAGACACTCCGGGATTGTGTCAGTGTGACACTCCGGGATTGTGTCAGTGAGTCACTTTGGGATTTTGTCCCTGAGACTCACCGGGATTGTGTCAGTGAGTCACTCCGGGATTGTGTCAGTGTGTCACTCCGGGATTGTGTCAGTGACACACTCTGGGATTTTGTCAGTGAGACATTCCAGGATTGTGTCAGTGAGACACTCCGGGATTGTGTCAGTGTGTCACTCCAGGATTGTGTCAGTGGGACACTCCGGGATTGTTTCAATGAGACTCTCCGGGATTGTGTCAGTGTGTCACTCTGGGATTGCGTCAGTGAGATACTCCGGGATTGTGTCAGTGTGACATTCCGGGATTGTGTCAGTGAGACACTCTGGGATTGTGTCAGTGCGACACTCCGGGATTGTGTCAGTGTGTCACTCTTGGATTGTGTCAGTGAGACACTCCGGGATTGTGTCAGTGAGACACTCTGGGATTGTGTCAGTGTGTCACTCCGGGATTGTGGCAGTGAGACACTCCGGGATTGTGTCAGTGAGACACTCCGGGATTCCGTCCGTGAGACACTCTGGGATTGTGTCAGTGTTTCACTGCGGGATTGTGTCAGTGTGACACTCTGGGATTGTGTCAGTGTGTCAGTCTGGGATTGTGTCAGTGTGTAACTCCGGGATTATGTCAGTGAGACACTCCGGGATTGTGTCAGTGAGACACTCCGGGATTGAGTCAGTGATTGACACTGGGATTGTGTCAGTGAGACACTCCGGGATTGTGTCAGTGAGTCACTCCGGGATTGTGTCAGTGTGTCACTTCGGGATTGTGTCAGTGAGACACTCCGGGATTGTGTCAGTGAGTCACTCCGGGATTGTGTCAGTGAGTCACTCTGGGATTGTGTCAGTGTGTCACTCCGGGATTGTGTCAGTGAGTCACTCTGGGATTGTGTCAGTGTGTCAGTCCGGGATTGTGTCAGTGTGTCACTCCGGGACTGTGTCAGTGAGTCACTCTGGGATTGTGTCAGTGTGTCAGTCCGGGATTGTGTCAGTTTGTCACTCTGGGATTGTGTCAGTGTTTCACTCCGGGATTGAGTCAGTGAGTCACTCCGGGATTGAGTCAGTGAGTCAATCCGGGATTGTGTCAGTGTGTCAGTCCGGGATTGTGTCAGTGTGTCACTCCGGGATTGTGTCAGTTTGTCACCCTGGGATTGTGTCAGTGAGTCACTCCGGGATTGTGTCAGTGTGTCACTCCGGGATTGTGTCAGTGTGTCACTCCGGGATTGTGTCAGTTTGTCACCCTGGGATTGTGTCAGTGAGTCACTCCGGGATTGTGTCAGTGTGTCACTCCGGGATTGTGTCAGTGTGTCACTCCGGGATTGTGTCAGTTTGTCACCCTGGGATTGTGTCAGTGAGTCACTCCGGGATTGTGTCAGTGTGTCACTCCGGGATTGTGTCAGTGTGTCACTCTGGGATTGTGTCAGTTTGTCACTCTGGGATTGTGTCAATGACACACTCCGGGATTGTGTCAGTGTGTCACTCTGGGATTGTGTCAGTGAGACACTCTGGGATTGTGTCAGTGAGACACTCCGGGATTGTGTCAGTGAGACACTCCAGGATTGTTTCAGTGAGACACTTCGGGATTGTGTCAGTGAGACACTTCGGGATTGTGTCAGTGTGTCACTCCGGGATTGTGTCAGTTTGTCACCCTGGGATTGTGTCAGTGAGTCACTCCGGGATTGTGTCAGTGTGTCACTCCGGGATTGTGTCAGTGTGTCACTCTGGGATTGTGTCAGTTTGTCACTCTGGGATTGTGTCAATGACACACTCCGGGATTGTGACAGTGTGTCACTCTGGGATTGTGTCAGTGAGACACTCTGGGATTGTGTCAGTGAGACACTCCGGGATTGTGTCAGTGAGACACTCCAGGATTGTTTCAGTGAGACACTTCGGGATTGTGTCAGTGAGACACTTCGGGATTGTGTCAGTGTGACACTTCGGGATTGTGTCAGTGAGACAGTCCGGGATTGTGTCAGTGAGACACTCCGGGATTGTGTCAGGGAGACACTCCGGGATTGTGTAAGTGAGACCCTCTGGGATTGTGTCAGTGTGACACTCCGGGATTGTGTCAGTGTGACATTCCGGGATTGTATCAGTGTGACACTCCGGGATTGAGTCAGTGATTGACACTGGGATTGTGTCAGTGAGTCACTCCGGGATTGTGTCAGTGATTGACTCCGCGATTGTGTCAGTGATTGACTCCGGGATTGTGTCAGTGAGACACTCCGGGATTGTGTCAGTGAGACACACCGGGATTGTGTCAGTGAGACACTCCGGGTTTGTGTCAGTGAGACACTCCGGGATTGTGGAAGTGAGACCCTCTGGGATTGTGTCAGTCTGACACTCCGGGATTGTGTCAGTGAGACATTCCAGGATTGTGTCAGTGAGACTCTCCGGGATTGTGTCAGTGTGTCACTCCGGGATTGTGTCAGTGAGACTCTCCGGGATTGTGTCAGTGTGTCATTCCGGGATTGTGTCAGTGAGACACTCCGGGATTGTGTCAGTGAGACTCTCCGGGATTGTGTCAGTGTGTCACTCCGGGATTGTGTCAGTGAGACTCTCCGGGATTGTGTCAGTGTGTCATTCCGGGATTGTGTCAGTGAGACACTTCGGGATTGTGTCAGTGTGTCACTCTGGGATTGTGTCAGTTAGACATTCCGGGATTGTGTCAGTGAGACTCATCGGGATTGTGTCAGTGTGTCACTCCGGGATTGTGTCAGTGAGACTCTCCAGGATTGTGTCAGTGTGTCACTCCGGGATTGTGTCAGTGTGACACTCCGGGATTGTGTCAGTGTGACACTTTGGGATTTTGTCCCTGAGACACTCCGGGATTGTGTCAGTGTGTCACTCCGGGATTTCGTCAGTGTGACACTCCGGGATTGTGTCAGTGAGACTCTCCGGGATTGTGTCAGTGTGTCACTCCGGGATTTCGTCAGTGTGACACTCCAGGATTGTGTCAGTGTGACACTTTGGGATTTTGCCCCTGAGACACTCCAGGATTGTTTCAGTGAGTCACTCCGGAATTGTGTCAGTGTGTCACTCCGGGATTGTGTCAGTGAGACACTCCGGGATTGTGTCAGTGTGTCACTCTGGGATTGTGTCAGTGTGTCACTCCGGGATTTTGTCAGTGACACACTCTGGGATTTTGTCAGTGAGACACTCCGGGATTGTGTCAGTGAGACACTCCGGGATTGTGTCAGAGTGTCACTCTGGAATTGTGTCAGTGTGTCACTCCGGGATTGTGTCAGTGAGACACTCCGGGATTGTGTCAGTGAAACACTCTCGGATTGTGTCCGTGTGTCACTCCGGGATTGTGTCAGTGAGACTCTCCGGGAATGTGTCAGTGTGTCATTCCGGGATTGTGTCAGTGAGACACTTCGGGATTGTGTCAGTGTGTCACTCCGGGATTGTGTCAGTTAGACATTCCGGGATTGTGTCAGTGAGACTCATCGGGATTGTGTCAGTGTGTCACTCCGGGATTGTGTCAGTGAGACTTTCCAGGATTGTGTCAGTGTGTCACTCCGGGATTGTGTCAGTGTGACACTCCGGGATTGTGTCAGTGTGACACTTTGGGATTTTGTCCCTGAGACACTCCGGGATTGTGTCAGTGTGTCACTCCGGGATTTCGTCAGTGTGACACTCCGGGATTGTGTCAGTGAGACTCTCCGGGATTGTGTCAGTGTGTCACTCCGGGATTTCGTCAGTGTGACACTCCAGGATTGTGTCAGTGTGACACTTTGGGATTTTGCCCCTGAGACACTCCAGGATTGTTTCAGTGAGTCACTCCGGAATTGTGTCAGTGTGTCACTCCGGGATTGTGTCAGTGAGACACTCCGGGATTGTGTCAGTGTGTCACTCTGGGATTGTGTCAGTGTGTCACTCCGGGATTTTGTCAGTGACACACTCTGGGATTTTGTCAGTGAGACACTCCGGGATTGTGTCAGTGAGACACTCCAGGATTGTGTCAGAGTGTCACTCTGGAATTGTGTCAGTGTGTCACTCCGGGATTGTGTCAGTGAGACACTCCGGGATTGTGTCAGTGAAACACTCTCGGATTGTGTCAGAGTGTCACTCTGGGATTGTGTCAGTGAGACTCTCCGGGATTGTGTCAGTGACACACTCTGGGATTGTGTCTGAGTGTCACTCTGGGATTGTGTCAGTGAGTCACTCCGGGATTGTGCCAGTGTGTTACTCTGGGATTGTGTCAGTTTGTCACTCTGGGATTGTGTCAGTTAGACACTCCGGGATTGTGTCAGTGTGTCACTCCGGGATTGTGTCAGTGTGTCACTCTGGGATTGTGTCAGTGTGACACTTCGGGATTGTGTCAGTGTGTCACTCTGGGATTGTGTCAGTGTGACACTTCGGGATTGTGTCAGTGTGACACTCCTGGATTGTGTCAGTGAGGCACTCCGGGATTGTGTCAGTGAGACATTCCGGGATTGTGTCAGTGAGACACTCCGGGATTGTGTCAGTGTGACACTTTGGGATTTTGCCCCTGAGACACTCCAGGATTGTTTCAGTGAGTCACTCCGGGATTGTGTCAGTGAGACTCTCCGGGATTGTGTCAGTGAGTCACTCCGGGATTGTGTCAGTGTGTCACTCCGGGATTTTGTCAGTGACACACTCTGGGATTTTGTCAGTGAGACACTCCGGGATTGTGTCAGTGAGACACTCCGGGATTGTGTCAGTGAAACACTCTCGGATTGTGTCAGAGTGTCACTCTGGGATTGTGTCAGTGAGACTCTCCGGGATTGTGTCAGTGACACACTCTGGGATTGTGTCAGAGTGTCACTCCGGGATTTTGTAAGTGACACACTCTGGGATTGTGTCAGTGAGTCACTCCGGGATTGTATCAGTGAGACACTCCGGGATTGTGTCAGAGTGTCACTTTGGGATTGTGTCAGTGAGACTCTCCGGGATTGTGTCAGTGACACTCTCTGGGATTGTGTCAGAGTGTCACTCTGGGATTGTGTCAGTGTGTCACTCCGGGATTGTGTCAGTGTGTCACTCCGGGATTTTGTCAGTGACACACTCTGGGATTTTGTCAGTGAGACACTCCGGGATTGTGTCAGTGAGACACTCCGGGATGGTGTCAGTGAAACACTCTCGGATTGTGTCAGAGTGTCACTCTGGGATTGTGTCAGTGAGACTCTCCGGGATTGTGTCAGTGACACACTCTGGGATTGTGTCAGAGTGTCACTCTGGGATTGTGTCAGTGAGTCACTCCGGGATTGTGTCAGTGTGTCACTCCGGGATTGTGTCAGTGAGACTCTCCTGGATTGTGTCAGTGTGTCACTCCGGGATTTCGTCAGTGTGTCACTCCAGGATTGTGTCAGTGACTCACTCCGGGATTGTGTCAGTCAGACACTCCGAGATTGTGTCAGTGTGTCACTCCGGGATTGTGTCAGTGAGACACTTCGGGATTGCGTTGTGAGTCACTCCGCGATTGTGTCAGTGAGTCACTCTGGGATTGTGTCAGTGTGTCACTCCGGGATTGTGTCAGTGAGTCACTCTGGGATTGTGTCAGTGTGTCAGTCCGGGATTGTGTCAGTGTGTCACTCCGGGATTGTGTCAGTGAGTCACTCTGGGATTGTGTCAGTGTGTCAGTCCGGGATTGTGTCAGTTTGTCACTCTGGGATTGTGTCAGTGTTTCACTCCGGGATTGAGTCAGTGAGTCACTCCGGGATTGAGTCAGTGAGTCAATCCGGGATTGTGTCAGTGTGTCAGTCCGGGATTGTGTCAGTGTGTCACTCCGGGATTGTGTCAGTTTGTCACCCTGGGATTGTGTCAGTGAGTCACTCCGGGATTGTGTCAGTGTGTCACTCCGGGATTGTGTCAGTGTGTCACTCCGGGATTGTGTCAGTTTGTCACCCTGGGATTGTGTCTGTGAGTCACTCCGGGATTGTGTCAGTGTGTCACTCCGGGATTGTGTCAGTGTGTCACTCCGGGATTGTGTCAGTTTGTCACCCTGGGATTGTGTCAGTGAGTCACTCTGGGATTGTGTCAGTTTGTCACTCTGGGATTGTGTCAATGACACACTCCGGGATTGTGACAGTGTGTCACTCTGGGATTGTGTCAGTGAGACACTGTGGGATTGTGTCAGTGAGACACTCCGGGATTGTGTCAGTGGGACACTCCAGGATTGTTTCAGTGAGACACTTCGGGATTGTGTCAGTGAGACACTTCGGGATTGTGTCAGTGTGTCACTCCGGGATTGTGTCAGTTTGTCACCCTGGGATTGTGTCAGTGAGTCACTCCGGGATTGTGTCAGTGTGTCACTCCGGGATTGTGTCAGTGTGTCACTCTGGGATTGTGTCAGTTTGTCACTCTGGGATTGTGTCAATGACACACTCCGGGATTGTGACAGTGTGTCACTCTGGGATTGTGTCAGTGAGACACTCTGGGATTGTGTCAGTGAGACACTCCGGGATTGTGTCAGTGAGACACTCCAGGATTGTTTCAGTGAGACACTTCGGGATTGTGTCAGTGAGACACTTCGGGATTGAGTCAGTGTGACACTTCGGGATTGTGTCAGTGAGACAGTCCGGGATTGTGTCAGTGAGACACTCCGGGATTGTGTCAGGGAGACACTCCGGGATTGTGTAAGTGAGACCCTCTGGGATTGTGTCAGTGTGACATTCCGGGATTGTGTCAGTGTGACATTCCGGGATTGTATCAGTGTGACACTCCGGGATTGAGTCAGTGATTGACACTGGGATTGTGTCAGTGAGTCACTCCGGGATTGTGTCAGTGATTGACTCCGGGATTGTGTCAGTGATTGACTCCGGGATTGTGTCAGTGAGACACTCCGGGATTGTGTCAGTGAGACACACCGGGATTGTGTCAGTGAGACACTCCGGGTTTGTGTCAGTGAGACACTCCGGGATTGTGGAAGTGAGACCCTCTGGGATTGTGTCAGTCTGACACTCCGGGATTGTGTCAGTGAGACATTCCAGGATTGTGTCAGTGAGACACTCCGGGATTGTGTAAGTGAGACCCTCTGGGATTGTGTCAGTGTGACACTCCGGGATTGTGTCAGTGTGTCACTCGGGATTGGATCAGTGTGACACTCCGGGTTTGTGTCAGTGAGACACTCCGGGATTGTGTCAGTGTGTCACTCCGGGATTGTGTCAGTGAGTCACTCCGGGATTGTGTCAGTGTGACACTCCGGGATTGTGTCAGTGAGACACTCCGGGATTGTGTCAGTGTGTCACTCTGGGATTGTGTCAGTGAGACACTCCAGGATTGTTTCAGTGAGACACTCCGGGATTGTGTCAGTGAGACACTCCGGGATTGTGTCAGTGTGTCACTCTGGGATTGTGTCAGTGAGACACTCCGGGATTGTGTCAGTGAGTCACTCCAGGATTGTGTCAGTGAGACACTCTGGGATTTTGTCAGTGAGACACTCCGGGATTTTGTCCCTGAGACACTCCGGAATTGTGTCAGTGAGACACTCCGGGATTGTGACAGTGTGACACTCTGGGATTGTGTCAGTGTGACACTCCGGGATTCTGTCAGTGAGACTTTCCGGGATTGTGTCAGTGTGTCACTCGGGATTGGATCAGTGAGACACTCCGGGATTGAGTGAGTGTGACACTTCGGGATTGTGTCAGTGTGACACTTCGGGATTGTGTCAGTGAGACACTCCGGGATTGTGTCAGTGAGTCACCCCGGGATTGTGTCAGTGTGTCACTCCAAGATTGAGTCAGTGAGTCACTCCAAGATTGTGTCAGTGTGTCACTCCGGGATTGTGTCATGGTGTCACTCCGGGATTGTGACAGTGAGACACTTCGGGATTGTGTCAGTGTTTCACTCCAAGATTGTGTCAGTGAGTCACTCCGGGATTGTGTCAGTGAGACACTCCGGGTTTGTGTCAGTGAGTCACTCTGGGATTGTGTCAGTGAGACATTCCGGGATTGAGTCAGTGTGACACTCCGGGATTGAGTCAGTGTGACACTCCGGGATTGAGTCAGTGATTGACTCTGGGATTGTGTCAGTGTGACCCTCCGGGATTGTGTCAGTGTGTCACTCCGGAATGTATCAGTGTGACCCTCCGGGATTGTGTCAGTGTGTCACTCCGGGATTGTGTCAGTGTGACACTCCGGGATTGTGTCAGTGACACATTCCGGGATTGTGTCAGTGTGACACTCCGGGATTGAGTCAGTGATTGACACTGGGATTGTGTCAGTGAGTCACTCCGCGATTGTGTCAGTGAGACACTCCGGGATTGTGTCAGTGTGACACTCAGGGATTGTGTCAATGTGACATTCCGGGATTGTATCAGTGTGACACTCCGGGATTGAGTCAGTGATTGACACTGGGATTGTGTCAGTGATTGACTCCGTGATTGTGTCAGTGAGACACTCCGGGATTCTGTCAGTGAGACACTCCGGGATTGTGTCAGTGTGACACTCCGGGATTGTGTCAGTGAGACATTCCAGGATTGTGTCAGTGAGACACTCCGGGATTGTGTAAGTGAGGCCCTCTGGGATTGTGTCAGTGTGACACTCCGGGATTGTGTCAATGTGACATTCCGGGATTGTATCAGTGTGACACTCCGGGATTGAGTCAGTGATTGACACTGGGATTGTGTCAGTGATTGACTCCGGGATTGTGTCAGTGAGACACTCTGGGATTGTGTCAGTGAGACACTCCGGGATTGTGTCAGTGTGACACTCCGGGATTGTGTAAGTGAGACATTCCAGGATTGTGTCAGTGAGACACTCCGGGATTGTGTAAGTGAGACCCTCTGGGATTGTGTCAGTGTGACACTCCGGGATTGTGTCAGTGTGTCACTCGGGATTGGATCAGTGTGACACTCCGGGTTTGTGTCAGAGCGTCACTCCAGGATGGTATCTGTGAGACACTCCGGGATTGCGTTAGTGAGACATTCCGGGATTGTGTCAGAGTGTCACTCCGGGATTGTGTCAGTGAGTCACTCCGGGATTGTGTCAGTGAGTCACTGCGGGATTGTGTCAGTGTGTCACTCCAAGACTGTGTCAGTCAGACACTCCGGGATTGAGTCAGTGTGACACTTCGGGATTGAGTCAGTGAGACACTCCGCGATTTTGTCCCTGAGACACTCCGGGATTGTGTCAGTGAGTCACTGCGGGATTGTGTCAGTGAGACACTCTGGGATTGTGTCAGTGAGTCACTCTGGGATTGTGTCAGTGTGTCACTCCGGGATTGTGTCACTGACACACTCCGGGATTGCGTCAGTGAGACACTCCGGGATTGCGTCAGTGAGACACTCCGGGATTGCGTCAGTGAGTCACTCCAGGATTGTGTCAGTGAGTCACTCCGGGATTGTGTCAGTGTGTCACTCCGGGATTGTGTCAGTGACACACTCCGGGATTGTGTCAGTGAGACACTCCGGGATTGTGTCAGTGAGTCACTCCGGGATTGAGTCAGTGAGTCACTCCGGGATAGCGTCAGTGAGTCACTCCAGGATTGTGTCAGTGAGTCACTCCGGGATTGTGTCAGTGTGTCACTCCGGGATTGTGTCAGTGACACACACCAGGATTGTGGCAGTGAGTCACTCCAGGATTGTGTCAGTGTGAGACTCCGGGATTGAGTCAGTGATTGACTCCGGGATTGTGTCAGTGTGACCCTCCGGGATTGTGTCAGTGAGACAGTCCGAGATTGTTTTAGTGAGACACTCCAGGATTGTGTCAGTGAGTCACTCCGGGATTGTGTCAGTGAGTCACTCCGGGATTGGGTCAGTGAGTCAATCCAGGATTGTGTCAGTGAGACATTCCGGGATTGTGTCAGTGAGACTTTCCCGGATTGTGTCAGTGTGTCACTCGGGATTGGATCAGTGAGACACTCCGGGTTTGTGTCAGTGAGACACTCCGGGATTGAGTGAGTGTGACACTTCGGGATTGTGTCAGTGAGACACTCTGGGATTGTGTCAGTGAGTCACTCCGGGATTGAGTGAGTGTGACACTTCGGGATTGTGTCAGTGAGACATTCCGGGATTGTGTCAGTGTGACACTCCGGGATTGAGTCAGTGATTGACACTGGGATTGTGTCAGTGAGTCACTCCGCGATTGTGTCAGTGTGACACTCCGGGATTGTGTCATTGTGACACTCAGGGATTGTGTCAATGTGACATTCCGGGATTGTATCAGTGTGACACTCCGGGATTGAGTCAGTGATTGACTCCGGGATTGTGTCAGTGAGACACTCCGGGATTGTGTCAGTGTGACACTCCGGGATTATGTCAGTGAGACATTCCAGGATTGTGTCAGTGAGACACTCCGGGATTGTGTCAGTGTGACACTCAGGGATTGTGTCAGTGTGACATTCCGGGATTGTATCAGTGTGACACTCCGGGATTGAGTCAGTGATTGACACTGGGATTGTGTCAGTGATTGACTCCGTGATTGTGTCAGTGAGACACTCCGGGATTCTGTCAGTGAGACACTCCGGGATTGTGTCAGTGTGACACTCCGGGATTGTGTCAGTGAGACATTCCAGGATTGTGTCAGTGAGACACTCCGGGATTGTGTAAGTGAGGCCCTCTGGGATTGTGTCAGTGTGACACTCCGGGATTGTGTCAATGTGACATTCCGGGATTGTATCAGTGTGACACTCCGGGATTGTGTCAGTGATTGACACTGGGATTGTGTCAGTGATTGACTCCGGGATTGTGTCAGTGAGACACTCTGGGATTGTGTCAGTGAGACACTCCGGGATTGTGTCAGTGTGACACTCCGGGATTGTGTAAGTGAGACATTCCAGGATTGTGTCAGTGAGACACTCCGGGATTGTGTAAGTGAGACCCTCTGGGATTGTGTCAGTGTGACACTCCGGGATTGTGTCAGTGTGTCACTCGGGATTGGATCAGTGTGACACTCCGGGTTTGTGTCAGAGCGTCACTCCAGGATGGTATCTGTGAGACACTCCGGGATTGCGTTAGTGAGACATTCCGGGATTGTGTCAGAGTGTCACTCCGGGATTGTGTCAGTGAGTCACTCCGGGATTGTGTCAGTGAGTCACTGCGGGATTGTGTCAGTGTGTCACTCCAAGATTGTGTCAGTCAGACACTCCGGGATTGAGTCAGTGTGACACTTCGGGATTGAGTCAGTGAGACACTCCGCGATTTTGTCCCTGAGACACTCCGGGATTGTGTCAGTGAGTCACTGCGGGATTGTGTCAGTGAGACACTCTGGGATTGTGTCAGTGAGTCACTCTGGGATTGTGTCAGTGTGTCACTCCGGGATTGTGTCAGTGACACACTCCGGGATTGCGTCAGTGAGACACTCCGGGATTGCGTCAGTGAGACACTCCGGGATTGCGTCAGTGAGTCACTCCAGGATTGTGTCAGTGAGTCACTCCGGGATTGTGTCAGTGTGTCACTCCGGGATTGTGTCAGTGACACACTCCGGGATTGTGTCAGTGAGACACTCCGGGATTGTGTCAGTGAGTCACTCCGGGATTGTGTCAGTGAGTCACTCCGGGATAGCGTCAGTGAGTCACTCCAGGATTGTGTCAGTGAGTCACTCCGGGATTGTGTCAGTGTGTCACTCCGGGATTGTGTCAGTGACACACACCAGGATTGTGGCAGTGAGTCACTCCAGGATTGTGTCAGTGTGAGACTCCGGGATTGAGTCAGTGATTGACTCCGGGATTGTGTCAGTGTGACCCTCCGGGATTGTGTCAGTGAGACAGTCCGAGATTGTTTTAGTGAGACACTCCAGGATTGTGTCAGTGAGTCACTCCGGGATTGTGTCAGTGAGTCACTCCGGGATTGGGTCAGTGAGTCAATCCAGGATTGTGTCAGTGAGACATTCCGGGATTGTGTCAGTGAGACTTTCCCGGATTGTGTCAGTGTGTCACTCGGGATTGGATCAGTGAGACACTCCGGGTTTGTGTCAGTGAGACACTCCGGGATTGAGTGAGTGTGACACTTCGGGATTGTGTCAGTGAGACACTCTGGGATTGTGTCAGTGAGTCACTCCGGGATTGAGTGAGTGTGACACTTCGGGATTGTGTCAGTGAGACATTCCGGGATTGTGTCAGTGTGACACTCCGGGATTGAGTCAGTGATTGACACTGGGATTGTGTCAGTGAGTCACTCCGGGATTGTGTCAGTGTGACACTCCGGGATTGTGTCATTGTGACACTCAGGGATTGTGTCAGTGTGACATTCCGGGATTGTATCAGTGTGACACTCCGGGATTGAGTCAGTGATTGACTCCGGGATTGTGTCAGTGAGACACTCCGGGATTGTGTCAGTGTGACACTCCGGGATTATGTCAGTGAGACATTCCAGGATTGTGTCAGTGAGACACTCCGGGATTGTGTAAGTGAGACCCTCTGGGATTGTGTCAGTGTGACACTCCGGGATTGTGTCAGTGTGTCACTCGGGATTGGATCAGTGTGACACTCCGGGTTTGTGTCAGAGCGTCACTCCAGGATGGTATCTGTGAGACACTCCGGGATTGTGTTAGTGAGACATTCCGGGATTGTGTCAGAGTGTCACTCCGGGATTGTGTCAGTGTGTCAGTCCGGGATTGTGTCAGTGTGTCACTGCAAGATTGTGTCAGTCAGACACTCCGGGATTGAGTCAGTGTGACACTTCGGGATTGAGTCAGTGAGACACTCCGCGATTTTGTCCCTGAGACACTCCGGGATTGTTTGAGTGAGTCACTGCGGGATTGTGTCAGTGAGACACTCTCGGATTGTGTCAGTGAGTCACTCCGGGATTGTGTCAGTGTGTCACTCCGGGATTGTGTCAGTGACACACTCCGGGATTGCGTCAGTGAGACACTCCGGGATTGCGTCAGTGAGTCACTCCGGGACTGTTTCAGTGTGTCACTTCGGGTTTGTCTCAGTGTGTCACTCCAAGATTGTGTCAGTCAGACACTCTGGGATTGTGTCAGTGTGTCACTCCGGGATTGTGTCAGTGACACACGCCAGGATTGTTTCAGTGAGACACTCCGGGATTGTGTCAGTGTGTCACTCCGGGATTGTGTCAGTGTGTCACTCTGGGATTGTGTCAGTGAGACACTCCGGGATTGAGTCAGTGAGACACTCCGGGATTTTGTCCCTGAGGCACTCCGGAATTGTGTCAGTGAGACACTCCGGGATTGTGAAAGTGTGTCACTCTGGGATTGTGTCAGTGAGACATTTCGGGATTGTGTCAGTGTGACACTCTGGGATTGTGTCAGTGTGACACTCCGGGATTGTGTCAGTGAGACTTTCCGGGATTGTGTCAGTGTGTCACTCGGGATTTTATCAGTGAGACCCTCAGGGATTGTGTCAGTGTGACACTCCGGGATTGTGTCAGTGAGACACTCCGGGATTTTATCAGTGAGACACTCCGGGATTGAGTCAGTGTGACACTTTGGGATTGTGTCAGTGAGACACTCTGGGATTGTGTCAGTGTGTCACTCCAAGATTGTGTCAGTGAGTCACTCCAGGATTGTGTCAGTGAGACACTCTGGGATTTTGTCAGTGAGACACTCCGGGATTTTGTCCCTGAGACACTCCGGAATTGTGTCAGTGAGACACTCCGGGATTGTGACAGTGTGTCACTCTGGGATTGTGTCAGTGAGACATTCCGGGATTGTGTCAGTGTGACACTCTGGGATTGTGTCAGTGTGACACTCCGGGATTGTGTCAGTGAGACTTTCTGGAATTGTGTAAGTGAGACCCTCTGGGATTGTGTCAGTGTGACACTCCGGGTTTGTGTCAGTGAGACACTCCGGGATTGTGTCAGTGAGTCACTCCGGGATTGTGTCAGTGTGTCACTCCAAGATTGTGTCAGTGAGACACTCTGGGATTGTGTCAGTGAGACACTCCGGGATTGAGTGAGTGTGACACTTCGGGATTGTGTCAGTGAGACACTCCGGGATTGTGTCAGTGAGTCACCCCGGGATTGTGTCAGTGTGTCACTCCAAGATTGTGTCAGTGAGTCACTCCAAGATTGTGTCAGTGTGTCACTCCGGGATTGTGTCAGGGTGTCACTCCAAGATTGTGTCAGTGAGTCACTCCGGGATTGTGACAGTGAGACACTTCGGGATTGTGTCAGTGTTTCACTCCAAGATTGTGTCAGTGAGTCATTCCGGGTTTGTGTCAGTGAGACACTCCGGGATTGTGTCAGTGAGTCACTCTGGGATTGTGTCAGTGGGACATTCCGGGATTGAGTCAGTGTGACACTCCGGGATTGAGTCAGTGTGACACTCTGGGATTGAGTCAGTGATTGACTCTGGGATTGTGTCAGTGTGACCCTCCGGTATTGTGTCAGTGTGTCACTCCGGAATGTATCAGTGTGACCCTCCGGGATTGTGTCAGTGTGACCCTCCGGGATTGTGTCAGTGTGTCACTCCGGGATTGTGTCAGTGTGACACTCCGGGATTGTGTCAGTGATACATTCCAGGATTGTGTCAGTGTGACACTCCGGGATTGAGTCAGTGATTAACACTGGGATTGTGTCAGTGAGTCACTCCGCGATTGTGTCAGTGAGACACTCCGGGATTGTGTCAGTAAGTCACTCCGGGATTGTGTCAGTGTGACACTCAGGGATTGTGTCAGTGTGACATTCCGGGATTGTATCAGTGTGACACTCCGGGATTGAGTCAGTGATTGACACTGGGATTGTGTCAGTGAGTCACTCCGCGATTGTGTCAGTGTGACACTCAGGGATTGTGTCAGTGTGACATTCCGGGATTGTATCAGTGTGACACTCCGGGATTGAGTCAGTGATTGACACTGGGATTGTGTCAGTGAGTCACTCCGGGATTGTGTCAGTGATTGACTCCGGGATTGTGTCAGTGAGACACTCCGGGATAGTGTCAGTGAGACACTCCGGGATTGTGTCAGTGTGACACTCCGGGATTGTGTCAGTGAGACATTCCAGGATTGTGTCAGTGAGACACTCCGGGATTGTGTAAGTGAGACCCTCTGGGATTGTGTCAGTGAGACACTCCGGGATTGTGTCAGTGTGTCACTCGGGATTGGATCAGTGTGACACTCCGGGTTTGTGTCAGAGCGTCACTCCAGGATGGTATCTGTGAGACACTCTGGGATTGCGTTAGTGAGACATTCCGGGATTGTGTCAGAGTGTCACTCCGGGATTGTGTCAGTGAGTCACTCCGGGATTGTGTCAGTGAGTCACTCCAGGATTGTGTCAGTGAGTCACTCCAAGATTGTGTCAGAGTGTCACTCTGGGATTGTGTCAGTGAGTCACTCCGGGATTGTGTCAGTGTGTCAGTCCGGGATTGTGTCAGTGTGTCACTCCAAGATTGTGTCAGTCAGACACTCCGGGATTGCGTCAGTGAGACACTCCGGGATTGCGTCAGTGAATCACTCCAGGATTGCGTCATTGAGTCACTCCAGGATTGTGTCAGTGAGTCACTCCAGGATTGTGTCAGTGTGTCACTCCAAGATTGTGTCAGTGAGACACTTCGGGATTGCTTTGTGAGTCACTCCGCGATTGTGTCAGTGTGTCACTCCGGGATTGTGTCAGTGGGACATTCCGGGATTGAGTCAGTGTGACACTCCGGGATTGAGTCAGTGTGACACTCCGGGATTGAGTCAGTGATTGACTCTGGGATTGTGTCAGTGTGACACTCCGGGATTGTGTCAGTGTGACCCTCCGGGATTGTGTCAGTGTGACACTCCGGGATTGTGTCAGTGAGATATTCCGGGATTGTGTCAGTGTGACACTCAGGGATTGTGTCAGTGTGACATTCCGGGATTGTATCAGTGAGACACTCCGGGATTGTGTCAGTGATTGACTCCGGGATTGTGTCAGTGAGACACTCCGGGATTGTGTCAGTGTGACACACCGGGATTGTGTCAGTGAGACACTCCGGGTTTGTGTCAGTGAGACACTCCGGGATTGTGGAAGTGTGACCCTCTGGGATTGTGTCACTCTGACACTCCGGGATTGTGTCAGTGTGTCACTCCGGGTTTGTGTCAGTGAGACACTCCGGGATTGTGGAAGTGTGACCCTCTGGGATTGTGTCACTCTGACACTCCGGGATTGTGTCAGTGTGTCACTCCGGGTTTGTGTCAGTGTGACACTCCGGGATTGTGTCAGTGAGACATTCCGGGATTGGGTCAGTGTGACACTCCAGGATTGAGTCAGTGTGACACTCTGGGATTGAGTCAGTGATTGACTCTGGGATTGTGTCAGTGTGACCCTCCGGTATTGTGTCAGTGTGTCACTCCGGAATGTATCAGTGTGACCCTCCGGGATTGTGTCAGTGTGACCCTCCGGGATTGTGTCAGTGTGTCACTCCGGGATTGTGTCAGTGTGACACTCCGGGATTGTGTCAGTGATACATTCCGGGATTGTGTCAGTGTGACACTCCGGGATTGAGTCAGTGATTGACACTGGGATTGTGTCAGTGAGTCACTCCGCGATTGTGTCAGTGAGACACTCCGGGATTGTGTCAGTGTGACACTCAGGGATTGTGTCAGTGTGACATTCCGGGATTGTATCAGTGTGACACTCCAGGATTGAGTCAGTGATTGACACTGGGATTGTGTCAGTGAGTCACTCCGGGATTGTGTCAGTGATTGACTCCGGGATTGTGTCAGTGAGACACTCCGGGATTGTGTCAGTGTGACACTCCGGAAATGTGTCAGTGAGACATTCCAGGATTGTGTCAGTGAGACACTCCGGGATTGTGTAAGTGAGACCCTCTGGGATTGTGTCAGTGTGACACTCCGGGATTGTGTCAGTGTGTCACTCGGGATTGGATCAGTGTGACACTCCGGGTTTGTGTCAGAGCGTCACTCCAGGATGGTATCTGTGAGACACTCCGGGATTGCGTTAGTGAGACATTCCGGGATTGTGTCAGAGTGTCACTCCGGGATTGTGTCAGTGAGTCACTCCGGGATTGTGTCAGTGAGTCACTCCAAGATTGTGTCAGAGTGTCACTCCGGGATTGTGTCAGTGAGTCACTCCGGGATTGTGTCAGTGTGTCAGTCCGGGATTGTGTCAGTGTGTCACTCCAAGATTGTGTCAGTCAGACACTCCGGGATTGTGTCAGGGTGACACTCCGTGATTTTGTCCCTGAGTCACTCCGGGATTGTTTCAGTGAGTCACTGCGTGATTGTGTCAGTGAGACACTCTGGGATTGTGTCAGTGAGTCACTCCGGGATTGTGTCAGTGTGTCGCTCCGGGATTGTGTCAGTGAGACACTCCGGGATTGCGTCAGTGAGACACTCCGGGATTGCGTCAGTGAATCACTCCAGGATTGCTTCAGTGAGTCACTCCAGGATTGTGTCAGTGTGTCACTCCAGGATTGTGTCAGTGTGTCACTCCAAGATTGTGTCAGTGAGACACTCCAGGATTGTGTCAGTGAGACACTCCGGGATTGAGTGAGTGTGACACTTCGGGATTGTGTCAGTGAGACACTCCGGGATTGTGTCAGTGAGTCACCCCGGGATTGTGTCAGTGAGTCACTCCGGGATTGTGTCAGTGAGTCACTCCGGGATTGTGACAGTGAGACACTCCGGGTTTGTGTCAGTGAGACACTCCGGGATTGTGTCAGTGAGTCACTCCGGGATTGTGTCAGTGGGACATTCCGGGATTGAGTCAGTGTGACACTCCGGGATTGAGTCAGTGTGACACTCCGGGATTGAGTCAGTGATTGACTCTGGGATTGTGTCAGTGTGACACTCCGGGATTGTGTCAGTGTGACCCTCCGGGATTGTGTCAGTGTGACACTCCGGGATTGTGTCAGTGTGACATTCCGGGATTGTATCAGTGAGACACTCCGGGATTGTGTCAGTGATTGACTCCGGGATTGTGTCAGTGAGACACTCCGGGATTGTGTCAGTGTGACACACCGGCATTGTGTCAGTGAGACACTCCGGGTTTGTGTCAGTGAGACACTCCGGGATTGTGGAAGTGTGACCCTCTGGGATTGTGTCACTCTGACACTCCGGGATTGTGTCAGTGTGTCACTCCGGGTTTGTGTCAGTGAGACACTCCGGGATTGTGGAAGTGTGACCCTCTGGGATTGTGTCACTCTGACACTCCGGGATTGTGTCAGTGTGTCACTCCGGGTTTGTGTCAGTGTGACACTCCGGGATTGTGTCAGTGAGACATTCCGGGATTGGGTCAGTGTGACACTCCAGGATTGAGTCAGTGTGACACTCTGGGATTGAGTCAGTGATTGACTCTGGGATTGTGTCAGTGTGACACTCCGGGATTGTGTCAGTGAGTCACTCCGGGATTGTGTCAGTGTGACCCTCCGGGATTGTGTCAGTGTGTCACTCCGGGATTGTGTCAGTGTGACACTCCGGGATTGTGTCAGTGATACATTCCGGGATTGTGTCAGTGTGACACTCCGGGATTGAGTCAGTGATTGACACTGGGATTGTGTCAGTGAGTCACTCCGTGATTGTGTCAGTGAGACACTCCGGGATTGTGTCAGTGTGACACTCAGGGATTGTGTCAGTGTGACATTCCGGGATTGTATCAGTGTGACTCTCCAGGATTGAGTCAGTGATTGACACTGGGATTGTGTCAGTGAGTCACTCCGGGATTGTGTCAGTGATTGACTCCGGGATTGTGTCAGTGAGACACTCCGGGATTGTGTCAGTGAGACACTCCGGGATTGTGTCAGTGTGACACTCCGGGAATGTGTCAGTGAGACATTCCAGGATTGTGTCAGTGAGACACTCCGGGATTGTGTAAGTGAGACCCTCTGGGATTGTGTCAGTGTGACACTCCGGGATTGTGTCAGTGTGTCACTCGGGATTGGATCAGTGTGACACTCCGGGTTTGTGTCAGAGCGTCACTCCAGGATGGTATCTGTGAGACACTCCGGGATTGCGTTAGTGAGACATTCCGGGATTGTGTCAGAGTGTCACTCCGGGATTGTGTCAGTGAGTCACTCCGGGATTGTGTCAGTGAGTCACTCCAGGATTGTGTCAGTGAGTCACTCCAAGATTGTGTCAGAGTGTCACTCCGGGATTGTGTCAGTGAGTCACTCCGGGATTGTGTCAGTGTGTCAGTCCGGGATTGTGTCAGTGTGTCACTCCAATATTGTGTCAGTCAGACACTCCGGGATTGTGTCAGTGTGACACTCCGTGATTTTGTCCCTGAGAAACTCCGGGATTGTTTCAGTGAGTCACTCTGGGATTGTGTCAGTGAGTCACTCCGGGATTGTGTCAGTGTGTCGCTCCGGGATTGTGTCAGTGAGACACTCCGGGATTGCGTCAGTGAGACACTCCGGGATTGCGTCAGTGAATCACTCCAGGATTGCGTCAGTGAGTCACTCCAGGATTGTGTCAGTGTGTCACTCCAGGATTGTGTCAGTGTGTCACTCCAAGATTGTGTCAGTGAGACACTCCAGGATTGTGTCAGTGAGACACTCCGGGATTGAGTGAGTGTGACACTTCGGGATTGTGTCAGTGAGACACTCCGGGATTGTGTCAGTGTGTCACCCCGGGATTGTGTCAGTGAGTCACTCCGGGATTGTGTCAGTGAGTCACTCCGGGATTGTGACAGTGAGACACTCCGGGTTTGTGTCAGTGAGACACTCCGGGATTGTGTCAGTGAGTCACTCCGGGATTGTGTCAGTGGGACATTCCGGGATTGAGTCAGTGTGACACTCCGGGATTGAGTCAGTGTGACACTCCGGGATTGAGTCAGTGATTGACTCTGGGATTGTGTCAGTGTGACACTCCGGGATTGTGTCAGTGTGACCCTCCGGGATTGTGTCAGTGTGACACTCCGGGATTGTGTCAGTGAGACATTCCGGGATTGTGTCAGTGTGACACTCAGGGATTGTGTCAGTGTGACATTCCGGGATTGTATCAGTGTGACACTCCGGGATTGAGTCAGTGATTGACACTGAGATTGTGTCAGTGAGTCACTCCGGGTTTGTGTCAGTGAGACACTCCGGGATTGTGGAAGTGAGACCCTCTGGGATTGTGTCACTCTGACACTCCGGGATTGTGTCAGTGTGTCACTCGGGATTGGATCTGTGAGACACTCCGCGATTGCGTTAGTGAGACATTCCGGGATTGTGTCAGAGTGTCACTCCGGGATTGAGTCAGTGAGTCACTCCGGGATTGTGTCAGTGTGACACTCCGGGATTGTGTCAGTGTGACCCTCCGGGATTGTGTCAGTGAGTCACTCCGGGATTGTGTCAGTGTGACACTCCGGGATTGTGTCAGTGAGACACTCCGGGATTGTGTCAGTGTGTCACTCTGGGATTGTGTCAGTGAGACACTCCGGGATTTTATCAGTGAGACACTCCGGGATTGAGTCAGTGTGACACTTCGGGATTGTGTCAGTGAGACACTCTGGGATTGTGTCAGTGAGACACTCTGGGATTTTGTCAGTGAGACACTCCGGAATTGTGTCAGTGAGACTTTCTGGGATTGTGTCAGTGTGTCACTCGGGATTGTTTCAGTGAGACACTCCGGGATTGTGTCAGGGTGTCACTCCAAGATTGTGTCAGTGAGTCACTCCGGGATTGTGTCAGTGAGACACTCCGGGTTTGTGTCAGTGAGACACTCCGGGATTGTGTCAGTGAGTCACTCTGGGATTGTGTCAGTGGGACATTCCGGGATTGAGTCAGTGTGACACTCCAGGATTGAGTCAGTGTGACACTCCGGGATTGAGTCAGTGATTGACTCTGGGATTGTGTCAGTGTGACCCTCCGGTATTGTGTCAGTGTGTCACTCCGGAATGTATCAGTGTGACCCTCCGGGATTGTGTCAGTGTGTCACTCCGGGATTGTGTCAGTGTGACACTCCGGGATTGTGTCAGTGAGACACTCCGGGATTGTGTCAGTGTGTCACTCCGGGATTGTGTCAGTGTGTCACTCCGGGATTGTGTCAGTGTGACACTCCGGGATTGTGTCAGTGTGACACTCCGGGATTGAGTCAGTGATTGACACTGGGATTGTGTCAATGAGTCACTCCGCGATTGTGTCAGTGAGACACTCCGGGATTGTGTCAGTGTGACACTCAGGGATTGTGTCAGTGTGACATTCCGGGATTGTATCAGTGTGACACTCCGGGATTGAGTCAGTGATTGACACTGGGATTGTGTCAGTGAGTCACTCCGGGATTGTGTCAGTGATTGACTCCGGGATTGTGTCAGTGAGACACTCCGGGATTGAATCAGTGTGACACTTCGGGATTGTGTCAGTGAGACACTCTGGGATTGTGTCAGTGAGACACTCTGGGATTTTGTCAGTGAGACACTCCGGAATTGTGTCAGTGAGACTTTCTGGGATTGTGTCAGTGTGTCACTCGGGATTGTTTCAGTGAGACACTCCGGGATTGTGTCAGGGTGTCACTCCAAGATTGTGTCAGTGAGTCACTCCGGGATTGTGTCAGTGAGACACTCCGGGTTTGTGTCAGTGAGACACTCCGGGATTGTGTCAGTGAGTCACTCTGGGATTGTGTCAGTGGGACATTCCGGGATTGAGTCAGTGTGACACTCCAGGATTGAGTCAGTGTGACACTCCGGGATTGAGTCAGTGATTGACTCTGGGATTGTGTCAGTGTGACCCTCCGGTATTGTGTCAGTGTGTCACTCCGGAATGTATCAGTGTGACCCTCCGGGATTATGTCAGTGTGTCACTCCGGGATTGTGTCAGTGTGACACTCCGGGATTGTGTCAGTGAGACACTCCGGGATTGTGTCAGTGTGTCACTCCGGGATTGTGTCAGTGTGACACTCCGGGATTGTGTCAGTGATACATTCCGGGATTGTGTCAGTGTGACACTCCGGGATTGAGTCAGTGATTGACACTGGGATTGTGTCAATGAGTCACTCCGCGATTGTGTCAGTGAGACACTCCGGGATTGTGTCAGTGTGACACTCAGGGATTGTGTCAGTGTGACATTCCGGGATTGTGTCAGTGAGACACTCCGGGATTGTGTAAGTGAGACCCTCTGGGATTGTGTCAGTGTGACACTCCGGGATTGTGTCAGTGTGTCACTCGGGATTGGATCAGTGTGACACTCCGGGTTTGTGTCAGAGCGTCACTCCAGGATGGTATCTGTGAGACACTCCGGGATTGCGTTAGTGAGACATTCCGGGATTGTGTCAGAGTGTCACTCCGGGATTGTGTCAGTGAGTCACTCCGGGATTGTGTCAGTGAGTCACTCCAAGATTGTGTCAGAGTGTCACTCCGGGATTGTGTCAGTGAGTCACTCCGGGATTGTGTCAGCGTGTCAGTCCGGGATTGTGTCAGTGTGTCACTCCAAGATTGTGTCAGTCAGACACTCCGGGATTGTGTCAGTGTGACACTCCGCGATTTTGTCCCTGAGACACTCCGGGATTGTTTCAGTGAGTCACTGCGGGATTGTGTCAGTGAGACACTCTGGGATTGTGTCAGTGAGTCACTCCGGGATTGTGTCAGTGTGTCGCTCTGGGATTGTGTCAGTGACACACTCCGGGATTGCGTCAGTGAGACACTCCGGGATTGCGTCAGTGAATCACTCCAGGATTGTGTCAGTGAGTCACTCCAGGATTGTGTCAGTGTGTCACTCCAAGATTGTGTCAGTGAGATACTCCGGGATTGTGTCAGTGAGACACTCCGGGATTGAGTCAGTGTGTCACTCCGGGATTGTGTCAGTGAGTCACTCTGGGATTGTGTCAGTGTGACACTCCAGGATTGTGTCAGTGAGTCACTCCAGGATTGTGTCAGTGAGACACTCCGGGATTGTGTCAGTGATTGACTCCGGGATTGTGTTAGTGTGACCCTCCGGGATTGTGTCAGTGAGTCACTCCGGGATTGGGTCAGTGAGACACTCGGGATTGTTTCAGTGAACACTCCGGGATTCTGTCAGTGAGACACTCCGGGATTGCGTCAGTGAGTCACTCCAGGATTGTGGCAGTGAGTCACTCCAGGATTGTGTCAGTGTGAGACTCCGGGATTGAGTCAGTGATTGACTCCGGGATTGTGTCAGAGTGACCCTCCGGGATTGTGTCAGTGAGACACTCCGAGATTGTTTTAGTGAGACACTCCAGGATTGAGTCAGTGAGTCACTCCGGGATTGTGTCAGTGTGACCCTCCGGGATTGGGTCAGTGAGACACTCGGGATTGTTTCAGTGAACACTCCGGGATTCTGTCAGTGAGACACGCCAGGATTGTTTCAGTGAGACACTCCGGAATTGTGTAAGTGAGACACTCCGGGATTGTGTTAGTGAGACACTCCAGGATTGTGTAGGTGTGTCACTCCGGGATTGTATCTGTGAGACACTCCGGGATTGTGTTAATGAGGCAGTCCGGGATTGTGTCTGTGTGAGACTCCGGGATTGTGTCAGTGAGACTTTCTGGGATTGTGTCAGTGTGTCACTCGGGATTGGATCAGTGAGACACTCCAGGTTTGTGTCAGTGAGACACTCCGGGATTGAGTGAGTGTGACACTCCGGGATTGTGTCAGTGACACACGCCAGGATTGTGTCAGTGAGTCACCCCGGGATTGTGTCAGTGTGTCACTCCAAGATTGTGTCAGTGAGTCACTCCAAGATTGTGTCAGTGTGTCACTCCGGGATTGTGTCAGGGTGTCACTCCAAGATTGTGTCAGTGAGTCACTCCGGGATTGTGACAGTGAGACACTTCGGGATTGTGTCAGTGTTTCACTCCAAGATTGTGTCAGTGTGTCACTCCGGGATTGTGTCAGTGAGACACTCCGGGTTTGTGTCTGTGAGTCACTCTGGGATTGTGTCAGTGAGACATTCCGGGATTGAGTCAGTGTGACACTCCGGGATTGAGTCAGTGTGACACTCCGGGATTGAGTCAGTGATTGACACTGGGATTGTGTCAGTGAGTCACTCCGCGATTGTGTCAGTGAGACACTCCGGGATTGTGTCAGTGTGACACTCAGGGATTGTGTCAGTGATTGACACTGGGATTGTGTCAGTGAGTCACTCCGGGATTGTGTCAGTGATTGACTCCGGGATTGTGTCAGTGAGTCACTCCGGGATTGTGTCAGTGATTGACTCCGGGATTGTGTCAGTGATTGACTCCGGGATTGTGTCAGTGAGACACTCCGGGATTGTGTCAGTGTGACACTCCGGGATTGTGTCAGTGAGACATTCCAGGATTGTGTCAGTGAGACACTCCGGGATTGTGTAAGTGAGACCCTCTGGGATTGTGTCAGTGTGACACTCCGGGATTGTGTCAGTGTGTCACTCGGGATTGGATCAGTGTGACACTCCGGGTTTGTGTCAGAGCGTCACTCCAGGATGGTATCTGTGAGACACTCCGGGATTGCGTTAGTGAGACATTCTGGGATTGTGTCAGAGTGTCACTCCGGGATTGTGTCAGTGAGTCACTCCGGGATTGTGTCAGTGAGTCACTCCAAGATTGTGTCAGAGTGTCACTCCGGGATTGTGTCAGTGAGTCACTCCGGGATTGAGTCAGCGTGTCACTCCGGGATTGTGTCAGTGAGTCACTCCAGGATTGTGTCAGTGAGTCACTCCAAGATTGTGTCAGAGTGTCACTCCGGGATTGTGTCAGTGAGTCACTCCGGGATTGTGTCAGTGTGTCAGTCCGGGATTGTGTCAGTGTGTCACTCCAAGATTGTGTCAGTCAGACACTCCGGGATTGTGTCAGTGTGACACTCCGCGATTTTGTCCCTGAGACACTCCGGGATTGTTTCAGTGAGTCACTGCGGGATTGTGTCAGTGAGTCACTCCGGGATTGTGTCAGTGTGTCGCTCCGGGATTGTGTCAGTGACACACTCCGGGATTGCGTCAGTGAGACACTCCGGGATTGCGTCAGTGAATCACTCCAGGATTGTGTCAGTGAGTCACTCCAGGATTGTGTCAGTGTGTCACTCCAAGATTGTGTCAGTGAGACACTCCGGGATTGTGTCAGTGAGACACTCCGGGATTGAGTCAGTGTGTCACTCCAGGATTGTGTCAGTGAGTCACTCTGGGATTGTGTCAGTGTGTCACTCCGGGATTGAGTCAGTGATTGACTCCGGGATTGTGTTAGTGTGACCCTCCGGGATTGTGTCAGTGAGCCACTCCGGGATTGGGTCAGTGAGACACTCGGGATTGTTTCAGTGAACACTCCGGGATTCTGTCAGTGAGACACTCCGGGATTGCGTCAGTGAGTCACACCAGGATTGTGGCAGTGAGTCACTCCGGGATTGTGTCAGTGAGACACTCCGGGATTGTGTTAGTGAGACACTCCAGGATTGTGTAGGTGTGTCACTCCGGGATTGTATCTGTGAGACACTCCGGGATTGTGTTAATGAGGCAGTCCAGGATTGTGTCAGTGTGTCACTCCGGGACTGTTTCAGTGTGTCACGTCGGGTTTGTCTCAGTGTGTCACTCCAAGATTGTGTCAGTCAGACACTCTGGGATTGTGTCAGTGTGTCACTCCGGGATTGTGTCAGTGAGTCACTCCGGGATTGTTTCAGTGAGACACTCCGGGATTGTGTTAGTGAGACACTCCGGGATTGTGTAAGTGAGACACTCCGGGATTGTGTTAATGAGGCAGTCCGGGATTGTGTCAGTGTGTCACTCCGGGATTGTTTCAGTGTGTCACTCCAAGATTGTGTCAATGAGACACTCTGGGATTGAGTCAGTGAGTCACTCTGGGATTGTGTCAGTGAGACACTCCGGGATTGTGTCAGTGAGACACTCCGGGATTGTGACAGTGAGACACTCCGGGATTGTGTCAGTCAGACACTCCGAGATTGTGTCAGTGTGTCACTCCAGGATTGTGTCAGTGAGACACTTCGGGATTGCGTTGTGAGTCACTCCGGGATTGTGTCAGTGAGTCACTCCGGGATTGTGTCAGTGTGTCACTCTGGGACTGTGTCAGTTTGTCACTCTGGGATTGTGTCAGTTAGACACTCCGGGATTGTGTCAGTGTGTCACTCTGGGATTGTGTCAGTGAGTCACTCCGGGATTGTGTCAGTGAGACATTCCAGGATTGTGTCAGTGAGACACTCCGGGATTGTGTAAGTGAGACATTCCGGGATTGTGTCAGAGTGTCACTCCGGGATTGTGTCAGTGTGTCACTCCAAGATTGTGTCAGTCAGACACTCCGGGATTGTGTCAGTGTGACACTTCGGGATTGAGTCAGTGAGACACTCCGCGATTTTGTCCCTGAGACACTCCGGGATTGTTTCAGTGAGTCACTGCGGGATTGTGTCAGTGATTGACTCCGGGATTGTGTTACTGAGACACTCCGGGATTGTGTCAGTGAGACACTCCGGGATTGTGTCAGTGTGACACTCCGGGATTGTGTCAGTGAGACATTTCAGGATTGTGTCAGTGAGACACTCCGGGATTGTGTAAGTGAGTCCCTCTGGGATTGTGTCAGTGAGACACTCCGGGATTGTGTCAGTGTGACCCTCCGGGATTGTGTCAGTGAGACACTCCAAGATTGTGTCATGAGACACTCCGGGATTGAGTCAGTGTGACACTTCGGGATTGAGTCAGTGAGACACTCCGCGATTTTGTCCCTGAGACACTCTGGGATTGTGTCAGTGAGTCACTCCGGGATTGTGTCAGTGTGTCACTCCGGGATTGTGTCAGTGACACACTCCGGGATTGCGTCAGTGAGACACTCCGGGATTGCGTCAGTGAATCACTCCAGGATTGTCTCAGTGAGACACTCCAGGATTGTGTAGGTGTGTCACTCCGGGATTGTATCTGTGAGACACTCCGGGATTGTGTTAATGAGGCAGTCCGGGATTGTGTCAGTGAGACACTCCGGGATTGTGTCAGTGTGTCACTCCGGGATTCTGTCAGTGAGACACGCCAGGATTGTGTCAGTGAGACACTCCGGGATTGTGTCAGTGAGATCTCCGAATTGAGTCAGTGAGACACTCCGGGATTGTGTTAGTGAGACACTCCAGGATTGTGTAGGTGTGTCACTCCGGGATTGGATCTGTGAGACACTCCGGGATTGTGTTAATGAGGCAGTCCGGGATTGTGTCAGTGTGAGACTCCGGGATTGTGTCAGTGTGTCACTCCGGGACTGTTTCAGTGTGTCACTCCGGGTTTGTCTCAGTGTGTCACTCCAAGATTGTGTCAGTCAGACACTCTGGGATTGTGTCAGTGTGTCACTCCGGGATTGTGTCAGTGACACACGCCAGGATTGTTTCAGTGAGACACTCCGGGATTGTGTTAGTGAGACACTCCGGGATTGTGTCAGTGTGTCACTCCGGGATTGTGTAAGTGAGACACTCCGGGATTGTGTTAATGAGGCAGTCCGGGATTGTGTCAGTGTGAGACTCCGGGATTGTGTCAGTGTGTCACTCCGGGATTGTGTCAATGAGACACTCTGGGATTGAGTCAGTGAGTCACTCCGGGATTGTGTCAGTGTGACACTCCGGGATTGTGTCAGTGAGTCACTCCGGGATTGTGTCAGTGAGACACTCCGGGATTGTGTCAGTGAGACACTCCGGGATTGTGACAGTGTGTCACTCCGGGATTGTGTCAGTGAGACACTCCGGGATTGTGTCAGTCAGACACTCCGAGATTGCGTCAGTGAGTCACTCCAGGATTGTGTCAGTGAGTCACTCCGGGATTGTGTCAGTGTGTCACTCTGGGACTGTGTCAGTGAGACACTCCGGGATTGTGCCAGTGTGTTAATCTGGGATTGTGTCAGTTTGTCACTCTGGGATTGTGTCAGTTAGACACTCCGGGATTGTGTCAGTGTGTCACTCTGGGATTGTGTCAGTGAGTCACTCCGGGATTGTGTCAGTGTGTCACTCTGGGATTGTGTCAGTGAGTCACTCCGGGATTTTGTCAGTGACACACTCTGGGATTGTGACAGTGTGTCACTCTGGGATTGTGTCAGTGAGACACTCCGGGATTGTGTCAGTGAAACACTCTCGGATTGTGTCAGAGTGTCACTCTGGGATTGTGTCAGTGAGACTCTCCGGGATTGTGTCAGTGACACACTCTGGGATTGTGTCAGAGTGTCACTCTGGGATTGTGTCAGTGAGTCACTCCGGGATTGTATCAGTGAGACACTCCGGGATTGTGTCAGAGTGTCACTCTAGGATTGTGTCAGTGAAACTCTCCGGGATTGTGTCAGTGACACACTCTGGGATTTTGTCAGTGAGACACTCCGGGATTGTGTCAGTGAGACACTCCGGGATTGTGTCAGCGTGTCACTCCGGGATTGTGTCAGTGAGACTCTCCGGGATTGTGTCAGTGTGTCACTCCGGGATTGTGTCAGTGAGACACTCCGGGATTGTGTCAGTGAGACACTCCGGGATTGTGTCAGTGTGTCACTCCGGGATTGTGTCAGTGAGACTCTCCGGGATTGTGTCAGTGTGTCACTCCGGGATTGTGTCAGTGAGACACTCCGGGATTGTTTCAGTGAGACACTCCGGGATTGTCTCAGTGTGACACTCCGGGATTGTGTCAGTGTGTCACTCCGGGATTGTGTCAGTGAGACTCTCCGGGATTGTCTCAGTGTGACACTCCGGGATTGTGTCAGTGAGACACTCCGGGATTGTGTCAGTGAGTCACTCCGGGATTGTGTCAGTGAGATACTCTGAATTGAGTCAGTGAGTCACTCTGGGATTGTGTCTGTGTGACACTCTGGGATTGTGTCAGTGAGACACTCTGGGATTGTGTCTGTGTGACACTCTGGGATTGTGTCTGTGTGACACTCTGGGATTGTGTCATGTGTGTGTCCCTTTTTCCATGTTGTTCCTGCTCCATTGACTGTTCAGGGCAGAAAGTGGCTGTGTCCCGGTTTGTCGAGGAGGGTAAACCGTGTCTCATCCAGAGCAATAACCAGGAGGACCCCACCCAGCTGGAGTCTGCTCCCGTGACACTGCTCCCTCACCCTGTACCCAGGCCAACCTGGGCACCTCCCACTGCGGCCCCCTCCGAGGAGAATCAGTGGTTAGTACAGTTTGGGTGTGTGAGAGAGGGTCTGTGTGAGAGAGGGAGAGAGTGTGTGTGCAAGAGAGGATGTGTGAGAGAAATTGTATGTGTATGAGAGAGACTGTGTGTGTGAGAGAGAGAATCTGTGAGAAAGAGTGCATGAGAGAGAGAGTGTGTGAGAGAAAGAGAATGTGCTTGTGTGAGTGAGTGAGAAAGTGTGTGAGAGAGTCAGTCATAGAGATGTACAACACAGAAACAGACCCTTCGGTCTAACTCATCAATGCCAACCGGATATCCTGTATAAATCTATCCCATTTGCAGTATTTTGCCCATATCCCTCCAAACCCTTTCTATTCATGCACCCATCCAGATGCCTCTTAAATGTTGCAATGTACCAGCCTCCACCACATCCTCTGGCAGCTCATTCCATACACGTCCCACCCTCTGTGTAAAAAAGTTGCCCCTTAAGTCTCTTTTATATGTTTCCCCTCTCACCGTAAACCTATACCCTCTAGTTCTGGACTCCCCCACCCCAGGGAAAAGACCTTGTCTATTTACCGTATCCATGCCCCTCATGATTTTATATCAGCCTGTCCCTATAGCTCAAACCCTCCAACTCTGGCAACATCCTTGCGCAGTTGTAGGTAGATAGGATAATGAAGAAGGTGTTTGGTATGCTTTCCTTTATTGGTCAGAGTATTGAGTATAGGAGTTGGGAGGTCATGTTGCGGCTGTACAGGACATTGGTTAGGCCACTGTTGGGATATTGCGTGCAATTCTGGTCTCCTTCCTATTGGAAAGATGTTGTGAAATTTGAAAGGGTTCAGAAAAGATTTACAAGGATGGTGCCAGGGTTGGAGGATTTGAGCTATAGGGAGAGGCTGAACAGGCTGGGGCTGTTTTCCCTGGAGCGTCGGAGGCTGAGGGGTGACCTTATAGAGGATTACAAAATCATTATTTGGGTTGGGATATCTGGTCGGGGCTTGGACAAAATAGACCGAACGGTTTGTTTCCATGCTGTACATCTCTATGACTCTCTGACTTGCCCACCACCGAGGTCAGGCTCACTGGCCTATAGTTCCCTGGCTTGTCTTTACCACCTTTCTTAAACAGTGGCACCACGTTACCCAACCTCCAGTCTTTCCGGCACCTCACCTGTGACTATCGATGACACAAATATCTCAGCAAGAGGCCCAGCAATCACTTCTCTAGCTTCCCACAGAGTTCTAGGGTACACCTCATCAGGTCCTGGGGATTTATCCACCTTTAACCGTTTCAAGATGTCCAGCACTTCCTCCTCTGTAATCTGGACATTTTGCAGGATGTCACCATCTATTTGCCTACATTCTATACCTTCCACGTCCTTTTCCACAGGAAATGCTGATGCTAAATTTAGGGCGGCACGGTGGCACAGTGGTTAGCACTGCTGCCTCACAGCGCCAGAGACCTGGGTTCAACTCCTGCCTCAGGCAACTATCTGTGTGGAGTTTGCACATTCTCCCCGTGTCTGCGTGGGATTCCTCCGGGTGCTCCGGTTTCCTCCTGATCTGCAGGTTAGGTGAATTGGCCGTGCTAAATTGCCTTTAGAGTTAGGTGAAGGGGTAAATGTAGGTGTGTGGGCTTGTTGGGCCAAAGGACCTGTTTCCACACAGTAAGAAATCTAATTTTAAAAAAAATTAATTTAGTATCTCTCCCATTTTCTGCGGCTCCACACAAAGGCCACCTTGCTGATCTTTGAGGGGCCCTATTCTCTTCATAGCTACCCTTTTGTCCTTAATGTATTTGTAAAAATCCTTTGGATTCTCCTTAACCCGATTTGTCAAAGCTATCTCGTGTCCCCTTTTTGCCCTTAAGTATACTCCTACTGCCTTTATACTTTTCTGAGGGTTCACTCGATCTATCCTATCTATATCTGACATATGCTTCCTTCTTTTTCTTGAGTGTGCGAGAGAGAGTGTATGAAAGAGAGAGATTGAGTGTGAGAGGAAGTGTGAGAAAAAGAGAGTGTGTGAGAGTGTATGTGAATGAGTGTGTGTAAGAGATGTGTGAGAGAGAGTGAGAGAGTGTGTGTGAGAGCGAGTGTACGTGCATGAGTGTTTGTGTGTGTCTGAGATGTGTGTCTGTGAGAGAGAATGATAGTGTGTATATGTGAGTGTGTTTGTGAATGTGTGTCTCTGATTATGTGTGTGTGTGTTTTTGTGTGTTTGTGTGAGTGTGTGTCTGTGAGAGATTGTGAGTGTGAGTGTGTGGATGCGAGTGTGTTTGTGAATTTGTTTCTATGTGTTTGTGTGTGTTTATGAGTGTGTGTCTATGCGAGTGTGTCTGTGTGTTTGTGTGTGTGAGTGTGTTTGCCTGTGAGAGAAAGTGTGAGAGTGTTTCTCAATGTGTGTCTGTGTTTGTGTGTGTGTCTGTGAGAATGACTGTGAGAGTGTGAGTGTGTTTGTGAATGTGTGTCTGTGGTTGTATGTGTGTGTAAGAATGTGTGTCTACGAGCGAGAGGGTGAGTGTATGTATGGAAGTGTTTTTGTGAATATGTGTCTGTGTGTTTGTGTATGTGTGTGTCTGTGTGAGATTGTGAGTCTGTCTATGTGAGTGTGTTTGTGACTGTGTTTGTGTGAGTGTGTGACTGTGTTTGTATGTTTGAATGTGTGACTGTGTTTGTGTGTGTGTGTGTGTAAGAGTGTGTGCCTGTGAGAGAAAGTGTGAGAGTGTGTGTGTCCATGTGAGTATGTTTGTGAATGTGTGTGTGTGTGTCGGTGATAGTGTGTGTGTGTGTGTGTATCGGTGTGTGTCAGTGTGTGTGTCGTGTGTGTGTGTGTGTGTGTGTGTCGGTCTATATGTGTGTGTCAGTGTGTGTATGTGTGCGGGTGTGTGTGTCTCCGTGTGTCGATGTGGGTTAGTGTGTGTGTCGGTGAATGTCAGTGTGCGTGTATGTGCGTGTGCCGGTGTGTGTGTCAGTGTGTGTACGTGTGTCTGTGTGGGTGAGTGTGTGTGTGTGTCGGTGTGGGTGAGTATGTGTGTCGGTGTGGGTAAGTATGTGTGTCGGTGTGGGTGAGTGAGTGTGTGGCTGTGTGTCGGTGTGTGTGTGCGTGTGTGTATGTATGTGTGTACGTGTGTATGTGCGTATGTACATGTGTGGGTGAGTATGTGAGTGTGTGCACATGTATGTGGGTGTGCACATGTATGTGTGTGTGTCGGTGAGTGTGTGTGCGTGTCGGTGAGTGTGAGTCAGTGTATGTGTGTGTGTCGGTGAGTGTGTGTGCGTGTCGGTGAGTGTGAGTCAGTGTATGTGCGTGTGTTGGTGAGTGTGTGTCTGTCAGTAAGTGAATGTGTGACTGTGTCGGGGTGTGTGTGTGTTTATGTGTGTGTGGGTGCGCGTGTATGTGGGTGTATTGGTGAGTGTGTGTGTCGGTGAGTGTGCGTGTGTCGGTGTGGGTGAGTGTGTATGTCGGTGTGTGTACATGTGTCTGTGTGGGTGAGTGGGTGTGTGTCGGTGTGGGTGAGTGTGTATGTCGGTGTGTGTACATGTGTCTGTGTGGGTGAGTGGGTGTGTGTCGGTGTGGGTGAGTGTGTGGCTATGTGTCGGTGTGTGTGTGCGCGCGCGTGCATGTGTGTATGTGCACAGGTATGTGTGTGCGTGCGCATGTATGTGTGTGTGGGTGAGTGTGTGATTGTGTGCACGTGTATGTGTGTGCATGTCGGTGAGTGTGAGTCTGTGTATGTGCGTGTGTTGGTGAGTGTGTGTGTGTGTCAGTAAGTGAGTGTGTGACTGTGTGTTGGTGTGTGTGTGTGTGTTTATGTATGTGTGCATGCGCATGTATGTGGGTGTATTGGTGAGTCTGTGTGTCGGTGAGTGCATGTGTGTGTGTCGGTGTGTGTATGTGTGTGTGTCAATCAGTGTGTGAGTGTGTGTGCATGTGTTGGTATGTGTGCAAGTGTATGTGTGTGTGTGCGCGTGTATTTGTGTGTGTCAGTGAGTGTGTGAGTGTGTGTGTATGTGTGTGTGGGTGAGTGTGTGAGTGTGTGTATGTGTGTGTCAGTGTGTGTGCACGTGTATGTGTGTGCGCATGTATGTGTGTGTGAGTGTGTGAGTGCATGTGTGTGTATGTGTGTCAGTGAGTGTGTGAGTGTGTGTGTATGAGTGTGTGTGAGTGTGTGTCAGTGAGTGTGTGAGTGCACGTGTGTGCCGGTGAGTGTGTGTGTGTCAGTGAGTGTGTGTGCATGTATGTGTGTGTGTGTGGGTGAGTGTGTGTATGTGTATGTCGGTATATGTGCATGTGTATGTGAGTGTGTGTCAGTGAATGTGTGAGTGTATGTATGTGTCGGTGATTGTGTGTGTGTCAGTGAGTGCGTGACTGTGTATGTGTGTGTCGGTGAGTGTGTATGCGTGTGTTGGCGAGTCTGTGAGTGTGCGCATGTGTGTGTGTTGATGAGTGAGTGTGTGTGTGCGCCTGCACGTGCATATGTGTATATGCGCTTGTTGGTGTGTGTGCACATGTGTATGTGTGTGTGTCAGTGAGTGTGTGTATGTATGTGTGTTGGTGAATGTGTGTGTGTTGGTGTGTGCATAGGTGTGTGTGTGTGTATGTGAGTGTCTGTGAATCTGTGTGTCTGTGTGTGTATGTGTGTGCGCGCGTGTATGTGTGTGTGTCAGTGAGTGTGTGTGTAGGATTGTGTGTGGGTGAGTGTGAGAGCATGTGTAAGTGTGTGTCGGTATGTGTGCATGTGTGTGTGTGTGTGTGTGGATGAGTGTGTGAGTGAGTGTGTGTGTGTGGGTGAGTGTGTGTGCGTATGTGTGTGTCAGTGAGTGTGTGTGCACGTGTATGTGTGTGTGGGTGTGTGTATGTATCTGTCGGTATGTGTGCACGTGTATGTGTGTGTGAGTGTGTGTGTGTGTATGTGTGTGTGTGTGTTGGTGAGTGTGTGAGTGCGCATGTGTGTCTGTGTGCGCGTGTCGATGAGTGTGTGTGTGCGCGTTCACGTGCATGTATGTGCGTGTGTATGTGTCAGTGAGTGTGTGTGTCGGTGAGTGTGTGTGTGTGTTCATGTGTGTGTATGTGTGTGCACGTATGTGTGTGTGTATGTATATGTACGTGTGTGTGTATGTGTGTACGTGTCTGAGTGTGTGTGTGTGTGTGTGTGTGTGAGTGCATGTGTGAGACAGTGAGTATGTATCAGTGAGTGTGAGTGTGTGTGCGTGTATGTGTGTGTGGGTAAGTGTGTGAGTGTGTTTATGTGTATTGATATGTGTGCGCGTGTATGTGTGTGTGCGTGTATGTGTGTGTCAGAGAGTGTGTGAGTGTGTGTGTGTGTGCCGGTGTGAGTGTGTCAGTGAGTATGTGTGTGTGTGTGTGTGTGTGTCAGTGAGTGTGTGTGTATGTGTGTGGGTGGGTGAGTGTATGTGTGTGTCAGTATGTGTGCATGTGTATGTGTGTGTGTGGGTGAGTGTGTGAGTGCATGTGTGTGTCAGTGAGTATGTGTGTGTGCGTGAGTGTATGTGTGTGTCGGTGAGTGAGTGTGTGTATGTGTATGTGTGTGTCAGTATGTGTGCACGTGTATGTGTGTGCATGTGTATGTGTGTGTGGGGGTGAGTGTGTGAGTGCATGTGTGTGTGTGTCAGTCAGTGTGTGAGTGCACGTGTGAGCCGGTGAGTGTGTGTGTCAGTGAGTGTGTGCGTGTGGGTGAGTGTGTGTATGTGTGTGGCGGTATATGTGCACGTGTATGTGTGTGTGTGCACGGGTGTTTGAGTGTGTGTCAGTGAGTGTGTGAGTGTATGTCGGTGAGTGTGTGAGTGCACGTGTGTGCCGGTGAGTGTGTGTGTGTCAGTGAGTGTGTGTGCGTGTATGTGTGTGTGTGTGTGTGTGTGTGTGTGGGTGAGTGTGTGTATGTGTATGTCGGTATGTGTGCATGTGTATGTGTGTGTGTGTGGATGAGTGTGTGAGTGAGTGTGTGTGTGTGGGTGTGTGTGTGCGTATGAGTGTGTGAGTGAGTGTGTGTGTGTGGGTGAGTGTGTGTGCGTATGTGTGTGTCAGTGAGTGTGTGTGCACGTGTATGTGTGTGTGGGTGTGTGTATGTATCTGTCGGTACGTGTGCACGTGTATGTGTGTGTGAGTGTTTGTGTGTGTATGTGTGTGTGTGTTGGTGAGTGTGTGAGTGCGCACGTGTGTCTGTGTGCGTGTGTCGATGAGTGTGTGTGTGCGCATTCACGTGCATGTATGTGCATGTGTATGTGTTGGTGTGTGTGTCAGTGAGTGTGTATGCACGTGTATGTGTGTGTGTGTTCATGTGTGTGTATGTGTGTGTGCATTTATGTATATGTGTGTGCACGTATGTGTGTGTGTATGTATATGTACGTGTGTGTGTATGTGTGTACGTGTCTGAGTGTGTGTGTGTGTGTGTGTGTGAGTGCATGTGTGAGACAGTGAGTATGTATCAGTGAGTGTGAGTGTGTGTGCGTGTATGTGTGTGTGGGTAAGTGTGTGAGTGTGTTTATGTGTATTGATATGTGTGCACGTGTATGTGTGTGTGCGTGTATGTGTGTGTCAGAGAGTGTGTGAGTGTGTGTGTGTGTGCCGGTGTGAGTGTGTCAGTGAGTATGTGTGTGTGTGTATGTCAGTGAGTGTGTGTGTATGTGTGTGGGTGGGTGAGTGTATGTGTGTGTCAGTATGTGTGCATGTGTATGTGTGTGTGTGGGTGAGTGTGTGAGTGCATGTGTGTGTCAGTGAGTATGTGGGTGTGCGTGAGTGTATGTGTGTGTCGGTGAGTGAGTGTGTGTATGTGTATGTGTGTGTCAGTATGTGTGCACGTGTATGTGTGTGCATGTGTATGTGTGTGTGGGGGTGAGTGTGTGAGTGCATGTGTGTGTGTCAGTCAGTGTGTGAGTGCACGTGTGAGCCGGTGAGTGTGTGTGTGTCAGTGAGTGTGTGCGTGTGGGTGAGTGTGTGTATGTGTGTGGCGGTATATGTGCACGTGTATGTGTGTGTGTGCACGGGTGTTTGAGTGTGTGTCAGTGAGTGTGTGAGTGTATGTCGGTGAATGTGTGTTGTCAGTGAGTGCGTGAATGTGTGTGTGTGTCGGTGAGTGTGTGTGTGTTCATGTGTGTGTATGTGTGTGTGTGCATTTATGTATGTGTATATGTGTGCACGTATGTGTGTGTGTATGTATATGTACATGTGTGTGTGTGTGTGTACGTGTCTGAGTGTGTGTGGGTGAGTGTGTGTGTGTGTGAGTGCATGTGTGTGCCAGTGAGTATGTATCAGTGAGTGTGAGTGTGTGTGCGTGTATGTGTGTGTGTCAATCAGTGTGTGAGTGTGTGTGCATGTGTTGGTATGTGTGCACGTGTATGTGTGTGCGTGCGCGTGTATTTGTGTGTGTCAGCGAGTGTGTGAGTGTATGTGTATGTGTGTATGGGTGAGTGTGTGTATGTGTGTGTCAGTGTGTGTGCACGTGTATGTGTGTGTGCGCATGTATGTGTGTGTGAGTGTGTGAGTGCATGTGTGTGTATGTGTGTCAGTGAGTGAGTGTGTGTGAGTGTGTGTCAGTGAGTGTGTGAGTGCACTTGTGTGCCGGTGAGTGTGTGTGTGTCAGTGAGTGTGTGTGCGTGTATGTGTGTGTGTGTGTGTGTGTGTGTGTGGGTGAGTGTGTGTATGTGTATGTCGGTATGTGTGCATGTGTATGTGAGTGTGTGTCAGTGAGTGTGTGAGTGTATGTATGTGTCGGTGATTGTGTGTGTGTCAGTGAGTGCGTGACTGTGTGTGTGTGTCGGTGAGTGTGTATGCGTGTGTTGGCGAGTCTGTGAGTGTGCGCATGTGTGTGTGTTGATGTGTGTGTGTGTGCGCGTGCACGTGCATATGTGTATATGCGCGTGTATGTGTGTGTTGGTGTGTGTGCACATGTGTATGTGTGTGTGTCAGTGAGTGTGTGTGTGTTAATGTGTCGGTGAATGTGTGTGTGTTGGTGTGTGCATAGGTGTGTGTATGTGTATGTGAGTGTCTGTGAATTTGTGTGTCTGTGTGTGTATGTGTGTGCGCGCGTGTATGTGTGTGTGTGTCAGTGAGTGTGTGTGTAGGATTGTGTGTGGGTGAGTGTGAGAGCGTGTGTATGTGTGTGTCGGTATGTGTATGTGTGTGTGTGCGTGTGTGTGTGTGTGGATGAGTGTGTGTGTGTGGATGAGTGTGTGTGCGTATGTGTGTGTCAGTGAGTGTGTGTGCACGTGTATGTGTGTGTGGGTGTGTGTATGTATCTGTCGGTATGTGTGCACGTGTATGTGTGTGTGTCAGTGTGTGAGTGTGTGTGTGTATGTGTGTGTGTGTTGGTGAGTGTGTGAGTGCGCACGTGTGTCTGTGTGCGTGTGTCGAGTGTGTGTGTGCACGTTCATGTGTATGTATGTGCGCGTGTATGTGTTGGTGTGTGTGTGTCAGTGAGTGTGTGTGTGTGTCGGTGAGTGTGTGTGTGTTCATGTGTGTGTATGTGTGTGTGTGCATTTATGTATGTGTATGTGTGTGCACGTATGTGTGTGTATGTATATGTACGTGTGTGTGTATGTGTGTACGTGTCTGAGTGTGTGTGGGTGAGTGTGTGTGTGAGTGCATGTGTGTGCCAGTGAGTATGTATCAGTGAGTGTGAGTGTGTGCGTGTATGTGTGTGTAGGTAAGTGTGTGAGTGTGTTTATGTGTATTGATATGTGTGCACGTGTATGTGTGTGTGTGTGCGTGTATGTGTGTGTCAGAGAGTGTGTGAGTGTGTGTGTGTGTGCCAGTGTGAGTGTGTGCATGTGTGTGTGCCGGTGTGAGTGTGTCAGTGAATGTGTGAGTGTGTGTATGTGAGTGTGTCAGTGAGTATGTGTGTGTGTGTGTGTGTGTCAGTGAGTGTGTGTGTATGTGTGTGGGTGGGTGAGTGTATGTGTGTGTCAGTATGTGTGCATATGTATGTGTGTTGGTGAGTGTGTGAGTGCGCACGTGTGTCTGTGTGCGTGTGTCGATGAGTGTGTGCGTGCGCGTTCACGTGTATGTATGTGCGCGTGTATGTGTTGGTGTGTGTGTGTCAGTGTGTGTGTGTGTGTTTATGTATGTGTATGTGTGTGCACGTATGTGTGTGTGTATGTATATGTACGTGTGTGTATGTGTGTACGTGTCTGAGTGTGTATGGGTGAGTGTGTGTGTGTGAGTGCATGTGTGTGCCAGTGAGTATGTATCAGTGAGTGTGTGTGTGTGTGCGTGTATGTGTGTGTTTATGTATATTGATATGTGTGCACGTGTATGTGTGTGTGTGTGCGTGTGTCAGAGAGTGTGTGAGTGTGTGTGTGTGTGCCAGTGTGAGTGTGTGCATGTGTGTGTGCCGGTGTGAGTGTGTCAGTGAATGTGTGAGTGTGTGTATGTGAGTGTGTCAGTGAGTATGTGTGTGTGTCAGTGAGTGTGTGTGTATGTGTGTGGGTGGGTGAGTGTATGTGTGTGTCAGTATGTGTGCATGTGTATGTGTGTGTGTGGGTGAGTGTGTGAGTGCATGTGTGTGTCAGTGAGTATGTGTGTGTGCGTGAGTGTATGTGTGTGTCGGTGAGTGAGTGTGTGTATGTGTGTGTCAGTATGTGTGCACGTGTATGTGTGTGCATGTGTATGTGTGTGGGGGGTGAGTGTGTGAGTGCATGTGTGTGTATGTGTATGTGTGTCAGTGAGTGTGTGACCGTGTGTGTATGAGTGTGTGTGGGTGACTCTGTGTGTGTGTGTGTGTGTGTCAGTCAGTGTGTGAGTGCACGCGTGTGCCGGTGAGTGTGTGTGTGTCAGTGAGTGTGGGTGAGTGTGTGTATGTGTGTGGTGGTGTATGTGCACGTGTATGTGTGTGTGTGTGCACGGGTGTTTGAGTGTGTGTCAGTGAGTGTGTGAGTGTATGTCGGTGAATGTGTGTTGTCAGTGAGTGCGTGAATGTGTGTCTGTCGGTGTGTGTGTATGTGTGTATCGGTATGTGTGCATGTGTATGTTTGTGTGTCAGTGTATGTGTGTGTTGGTGAATATGTGTGTGTTGGTGAGTGTGTGCGTGTGTCGATGAGTGTCTGTGTGCGCGTTCACGTGTATGTATGTATGTATGAGAGTGTGTATGTGTCTGTGTCGGTGAGTGTTTGTGTGTAAGTGAGCGCGTGTGTGTGCGCGATTGCGTGTTGGTGTGTGTGTGTATGTATGTGAGTCAGTAAGTGTGTGTGTGTATGTGTGTGAGTGTGTGTGTGAATGTGTGTGCGTGAGTGTATGTTTGTGTGTCGGTGCGTGTGTATGTATGTCAGTCGCCTGAGGCGGGAGTTGAACCCGGGTCTCTGGCACTGTGAGGCAGCAGTGCTAACCACTGTGCCACTGTGCTGCCCATACCGTGTGTGTGGGTGAGAGTGTGTATGTGTGTGTCGCCATGTGTGCACGTGTATGTGTGTGGGTGAGTGTGTGTCGGTGAGTGTGTCTGTGTGCCGGTGAGTGTGTGTCTGTTAGTGAGTGTGTGTACATATGTGTGTCAGTGAGTATGTGAGTGTGTGGTGAGTGTGTGTGTCAGTGAGTGTGTGCCGGTGAGTGTGTGTGTGTATGCACGTGTATTTGTGTGTGTGGGTGAGTGTGTGTCGGTGAGTGTGTCACCATGTGTGCACGTGTATGTGTGTGGGTGAGTGTGTGAGTGTGTGTCGGTGAGTGTGTGAGTGTGTGTATGTGCCGGTGAGTGTGTGTCTGTCAGTGAGTGTGTGTACGTGTGTGTGTCAGTGAGTGTGTGAGTGCATGTGTGTGCCAGTGATTGTGTGTGTGCCAGTGAGTATGTATCAGTGAGTGAATGTATGTGTGTGTGGGTAAGTGTGTGAGTGTGTTTATGTGTGTGTCGATATGTGTGCACGTGTATGTGTGTGCGCGCGTGTATGTGTGTGTGTCAGAGAGTGTGTGAGTGTATGTGTACGTGTGTGCGTGTGTGTGTGTGCCAGTGTGAGTGTGTGCATGTGTGTGTGCCGGTGTGAGTGTGTCAGTCAATGTGTGAGTGTGTGTATGTGAGTGTGTCAGTGAGTATGTGTGTGTGCGTGTGTGTGTGTTGGTGAGTGTGTGTGTGTGGATGAGTGTATGTGTGTGTCAGTATGTGTGCACGTGTATGTGTGTGCATGTATGTGTGTATGCGTATGTGTGTTAGTGAGTGTGTGAGTGTGGGTGAGTGTGTGTGTGTGTGTGTGTCAGTGAGTGTGTGAGTGCACGTGTGTGCCAGTGAGTGTGTGTGTGTGTGTGTGTGTCAGTGAGTGTGTGCGCGTGTGTATGAGTGCGTGTGGATGTGTGTGTCGGTATATGTGCACGTGTATGTGTGTGCGTGTGTCGGTGAATGTGTATGTGTGTCGGTGAGTCTGTGAGTGTGCACACGTGTGTGTGTTGATGAGTGGTGTGTGTGCGTGTGTACGTGTATGTGTGTATGTGCACGTGTATGTGTGTATGTGTGTCAGTGAGTGTGTGTGTGTATGTCGGTGTTAGGGTGCACATGTGTGTGTGTATGTGAGTCTGAGTTTGAGTGTGTCCACGTGTATCTGTGTGTGTCGATGAGAGTGTGTGTGTCGGTATATGTGCACGTGTATGTATGTGTGTGTGCACGTGTATGTGTGTGTGTCAGTGAGTGTGTGTGTATGTTTGTGTGTGGGTGAGTGTGACAGCGTGTGTATGTGTGTGTCGGTATGTGTGCACGTGTATGTGTGTGCATGTATGTGTGTGTGTGTGAGTGCATGTTTGTGTATGCGTATGTGTGTTAGTGAGTGTGTGAGTGTGGGTGAGTGTGTGTGTGTGTGTGTGTGTGTCAGTGAGTGTGTGAGTGCACGTGTGTGCCAGTGAGTGTGTGTGTGTGTGTGTGTGTCAGTGAGTGTGTGCGCGTGTGTATGAGTGCGTGTGGATGTGTGTGTCGGTATATGTGCACGTGTATGTGTGTGCGTGTGTCGGTGAATGTGTATGTGTGTCGGTGAGTCTGTGAGTGTGCACACGTGTGTGTGTTGATGAGTGGTGTGTGTGCGTGTGTACGTGTATGTGTGTATGTGCACGTGTATGTGTGTATGTGTGTCAGTGAGTGTGTGTGTGTGTATGTCGGTGTTAGGGTGCATATGTGTGTGTGTATGTGAGTGTGAGTTTGAGTGTGTCCACGTGCATCTGTGTGTGTCGATGAAAGTGTGTGTGTGTCGGTATATGTGCACGTGTATGTATGTGTGTGTGCACGTGTATGTGTGTGTGTCAGTGAGTGTGTGTGTATGTTTGTGTGTGGGTGAGTGTGACAGCGTGTGTATGTGTGTGTCGGTATGTGTGCATGTATATGTGTGTGTGTGCGTGAGTGTGTGTATGTGTGGGTGCATGTGTGTGTATGTGTGTGTGTCCGTGAGTGTGTGTGTGTGGGTGAGTGCATGTGTGTGCCAGTGAGTGTGTGTGTGTGTCAGTAAGTGTGCGTGTGTGTGTATCAGTGAGTGTGTGTGTGCGTGTATGTGTGTGAGTGTGTGTATCGGTATGTGTGCACGTGTATGTGTGTGTATCAGTGTGTGTGTATGTATGTGTTGGTGAGTGTGTGTTGTGTGTTAGTGAGTGTGCGTGTCGATGAGTGTGTGTGTGCGCGTTCACGTGTATGTATGTGTGAGAGTGTGTATGTGTGTGTGTCGGTGAGTGTTTGTGTGTGTAAGTGAGCGCATGTGTGTGCGCGATTGTGTGTATGTGTGAATGTGTGCGTATTGGTGTGTGTGTATGTATGTGAGTGAGTCAGTGAGTGTGTGTGTATGTGTGTGCGTGAGTGTATGTTTGTGGGTCAGTGCGTGTTTATGAATGTCAGTCGCCTGAGGCGGGAGTTGAACCCGGGTCTCTGGCACTGTGAGGCAGCAGTGCTAACCACTGTGCCACCGTGCCACCCACACCATGTGTGTGGGTGAGAGTGTGTATGTGTGTGTTGCCATGTGTGCACGTGTATGTGTGTGGGTGAGTGTGTGAGTGTGTGTCAGTGAGTGTGTGAGTGTGTGTGTGTGCCGGTGAGTGTGTGTCTGCCAGTGAGAGTGTGTACGTGTGTGTGTCAGTGGGTATGTGTGTGTGCGTGTGGTGAGTGTGTGTGTGCCAGTGAGTGTGTGTATGTATACATGTGTATTTGTGTGTGTCAGTGAGTGTGTGTGTGTGTCGGTGAGTTTGTGTGTTCATGTATGTGTGTGTGTATGTGTGAGTTGGTGTATGTGTGTTTAGATTAGAGTAGATCACTTACAGTGTGGAAACAGGCCCTTCGGCCCAACAAGTCCACACCGACCAGTGTGTCACCATGCCGCCCACACCGTGTGTGTGGGTGAGAGTGTGTATGTGTGTGTCGGTATGTGTGCACGTGTATGTGTATGGGTGAGTGAGTGTCAGTGAGTGTGTGTGTGTGTGTGTGTTGGTGAGTGTGTGTGTGTGTAAGTGAGCGCATGTGTGTGCGCGATTGTGTGTATGTGTGAATGTGTGCGTATTGGTGTGTGTGTATGTATGTGAGTGAGTCAGTGAGTGTGTGTGTATGTGTGTGCGTGAGTGTATGTTTGTGGGTCAGTGCGTGTTTATGAATGTCAGTCGCCTGAGGCGGGAGTTGAACCCGGGTCTCTGGCACTGTGAGGCAGCAGTGCTAACCACTGTGCCACCGTGCCACCCACACCATGTGTGTGGGTGAGAGTGTGTATGTGTGTGTTGCCATGTGTGCACGTGTATGTGTGTGGGTGAGTGTGTGAGTGTGTGTCAGTGAGTGTGTGAGTGTGTGTGTGTGCCGGTGAGTGTGTGTCTGCCAGTGAGAGTGTGTACGTGTGTGTGTCAGTGGGTATGTGTGTGTGCGTGTGGTGAGTGTGTGTGTGCCAGTGAGTGTGTGTATGTATACATGTGTATTTGTGTGTGTCAGTGAGTGTGTGTGTGTGTCGGTGAGTTTGTGTGTTCATGTATGTGTGTGTGTATGTGTGAGTTGGTGTATGTGTGTTTAGATTAGAGTAGATCACTTACAGTGTGGAAACAGGCCCTTCGGCCCAACAAGTCCACACCGACCAGTGTGTCACCATGCCGCCCACACCGTGTGTGTGGGTGAGAGTGTGTATGTGTGTGTCGGTATGTGTGCACGTGTATGTGTATGGGTGAGTGAGTGTCAGTGAGTGTGTGTGTGTGTGTGTGTTGGTGAGTGTGTGTGTGTGTGTGTGTATGTGCCAGTGAGGGTGTGTCTGTCAGTGAGTGTGTGTACGTGTGTGTCAGTGAGTGTGTGTACGTGTGTGTGTGTGGTGAGTGTGTGAGTGTATGTGTGTGTGTGCGCCGGTGAATGTGTGTATGTATGCACGTGTATTTGTGTGTGTGGGTGAGTGTGTGTGTGTGTTAGTGTGTGTCAGTGAGTATGTGTGTGTGTGTGTGTGTGTGGTGAATGTGAGAGTGTGTGTGTGTGTGTGTATGTGTCGGTGAGTTTGTGCGCTTGTCAGTGAGTATGTGTGTGTGTACATGTGTGTGAGTGCGTGTGGGTGAGTGTGTGAGGGTGTCAGTGAGTGTGTGTGTGCATGTGTATGTGTCGATGAGTGTGTGTGTGCGTGCGCGCGCTTATTTGTGTGTATGAGCGTGTGTGTGTGTTGGTGTGTGTGTATGTACATGTGCGTGTGTGTGTGTGTCGGTATGTGTGTGTGTATGTGTGTGCGTGTATGTGTGTGTATGTGAGTGTGTATGTGTGAGTGTGTGTGAGTGTATGTGTGTGTATGTGAGTGTGTGTGTGTGAGTGTGTGTATGTGTTTGAGTGTGTGTGTGTGATTGTGTGTGTCAGTGTGTGTGCGTGTATGTGTGTGTGCATGTGCGTGTATGTTTATGTGTACGTGTGTGAGTGCGTGTGCTAATGTGCATGTGTGTACGTGTGTTAGTCTGTGTGTGTGTGTCTGTGTGTGCATGTGTGTCTGTGTGTGTATGAGTGTGTGTGTATGTGTGTGTGTGTCTGTGTGTATGTGTTTGTGTACATGAATGTATGTGTGATTGTGTGTGTGTGAGTGTGTGTGTGTACATGTGTGCACGAGTGTGCGTATGTGTGTGTGTGTATGTGTATATGTGTGTGTGTGTTTGTATATGTGTATGAGTGTGTGTGGGTGAGTGTGTGAATGTGTGTGTCAGTGAGTGTCTGAGTGAATGTGTGTGCCAATGAGTGTGTGTGTGTGTGTGTCAGTGAGTGTGTGTGTGCGTGTGTTAGTGAGTGCATGTATATGTGTGTGTGTGTGGGTGAATGTGTGTATGTGTGTGTTGGTATGCGTGTGGGTGAGTGTGTGTGTGTGTCAGTGTGTGTGTTGGTGAGTGTGTGAGTGCATGTATGTGCCAGTGAGTGTGTGTATGTGTGCGTATGTATTTGTGTGTAGGGGTGAGTGTGTGTCGGTAAGTGTGTGTATGTGTGTGTCAGTAAGTGTGTGTGTGTGTATCAGTAAGTGTGTGAGTGTGTGTATGTGTGTGTGTCAGTGTGTGTGTATGTGTGTGTGTGTCGATGTGTGTGTATGCGTGTGAGTGTGTATGTGTGTGTGTGTATGTGTGTGTATGTGTGCACGTGTGTGCGAGTGTGTGAATGTGTGTAGGAGTGTGTGTGGGTGAGTGTGTGAGTGTTGGTGAGTGTGTGAGTGCATGTGTGTGCTGGTGAGTGTGTGTGTTTCAGTGAGTGTGTGCATGTGTGTGATTGTGTATGTACGTGTGTATGTATGTTTGTGAGTGTGTGTATATGTGTGTGTGTATGTGCGTGTTGGTATGTGTTTGAGTGTGTATGTGTGTGTGTATGTGAGCACGTGTGTGTATGTGTGTGTATATGTGTGAGAGTGTATGTTTATGTGTGAGAGTGTGTGTTTATGTGTGTGTGTGTGTATGTGTGTGAGTGTGTGTGTATGTGTTGAGTCAGTGTGTGTGTTGGTGAGTGTGTGAGTGTGCGCACGTGTGTGCATGTGTCAATGAGTGTGCGTGTGCACGTATGTGTGTATGTGCGCGTATTTGTGTGTGTGTTGGTGTGTGTGTGTATGTGTGTATGAGTGAGTGTCAGTGAATGTGTATGTGTGTCGGTGTATGTGTGTGTTGGTGTGTGTGTGTGTGTTCAAGTGTTGGTGTGTAAGTGTGTGTGAGTGTATGTGTGTGAGTATGTGTGTGAGTGTGTGTGTATGTGTGTGAGTGTGTGTGTTCAAGTGTTGGTGTGTAAGTGTGTGTGAGTGTATGTGTGTGTGTATGTGTGTGTGTATGTATGTGTGTATGTGTGTGTGTGTATATATGTGTGTACGTGTGCATGTACACGTGCATGTGATTGTGTGTGAGTGTATGTGTGGTGAGTATATGTGTGTATTTGTATGTGTGTTTGTATGTTTGTGTGTGTGTCAGTGAGTGTGTGTGTATGTGTGTGTGTCGGTGACTGTGTGTATCAGTGTGTGTGTGTCGGGGAGTGTATGTGCGTGTGGGTGTCAATGAGTATGTGTGTGTGCGTGTGGTGAGTGTGTGTGTCAGTGAGTGTGAGTGTGTGCTGGTGAGTGTGTGTCTGTCAGTGAGTGTGTGTACATGTGTGTGTCAGTGAGTATGTGTGTGTGTGTGTGTGTATGTGTGCACGTGTGTGCGAGTGTGTGAATGTGTGTGGGTGAGTGTGTGAGTGTTGGTGAGTGTGTGAGTGCATGTGTGTGCTGGTGAGTGTGTGTGTTTCAGTGAGTGTGTGCATGTGTGTGATTGTGTATGTACGTGTGTATGTATGTTTGTGAGTGTGTGTATATGTGTGTGTGTATGTGCGTGTTGGTATGTGTTTGAGTGTGTATGTGTGTGTGTATGTGAGCACGTGTGTGTATGTGTGTGTATATGTGTGAGAGTGTATGTTTATGTGTGAGAGTGTGTGTTTATGCGTGTGAGTGTGTGTGTATGTGTGTGAGTGTGTGTGTATGTGTTGAGTCAGTGTGTGTGTTGGTGAGTGTGTGAGTGTGCGCATGTGTGTGCATGTGTCAATGAGTGTGCGTGTGCACGTATGTGTGTATGTGCGCGTATTTGTGTGTGTGTTGGTGTGTGTGTGTGTATGTGTGTATGAGTGAGTGTCAGTGAATGTGTATGTGTGTCGGTGTATGTGTGTGTGTTGGTGTGTGTGTGTGTGTGTTCAAGTGTTGGTGTGTAAGTGTGTGTGAGTGTATGTGTGTGTGTATGTGTGTGTGTGTATGTATGTGTGTATGTGAGTGTGTGTGTATATATGTGTGTACGTGTGCATGTACACGTGCATGTGAGTGTGTGTATGTCGGTGTTAGGGTGCATGTGTGTGTGTATGTGTGTGTATATGTGAGTGTGAGTTTGAGTGTGTCCACGTGTATCTGTGTGTGTCGATGAGAGTATGTGTGTGTTGGTATATGTGCACGTGTATGTATGTGTGTGTGTATGTTTGTGTGTGGGTGAGTGTGACAGCGTGTGTATGTGTGTGTCGGTATGTATGCATGTATGTGTGTGTGTGCGTGAGTGTGTGTATGTGTGGGTGCATGTGTGTGTATGTGTGTGTGTCCGTGAGTGTGTGTGTGTGGATGAGTGCATGTGTGTGCCAGTGAGTGTGTGTGTGTGTCAGTAAGTGTGTGTGTGTGTATCAGTGAGTGTGTGTGTGCGTGTATGTGTGTGAGTGTGTGTATCGGTATGTGTGCACGTGTATGTGTGTGTATCAGTGTGTGTGTATGTGTGTGTTAGTGAGTGTGTGTGTGTCGATGAGTGTGTGTGTGCGCGTTCACGTGTATGTATGTATGTGTGAGAGTGTGTATGTGTGTGTGTCGGTGAGTGTTTGTGTGTGTGAGTGAGTGCATGTGTGTGCGCGATTGTGTGTATGTGTGAATGTGTGCGTGTTGGTGTGTGTGTGTATGTATGTGAGTGAGTCAGTGAGTGTGTGTGTATGTGTGTGCGTGAGTGTATGTTTGTGGGTCGGTGCGTGTTTATGAATGTCAGTCGCCTGAGGCGGGAGTTGAACCCGGGTCTCTGGCACTGTGAGGCAGCAGTGCTAACCACTGTGCCACCTTGCCACCCACACCATGTGTGTGGGTGAGAGTGTGTATGTGTGTGTTGCCATGTGTGCACGTGCATGTGTGTGGGTGAGTGTGTGAGTGTGTGTCAGTGAGTGTGTGAGTGTGTGTGTGCCGGTGAGTGTGTGTCTGTCAGTGAGAGTGTGTACGTGTGTGTGTGTCAGTGGGTGTGTGTGTGTTCGTGTGGTGAGTGTGTGTGTCAGTGAGTGTGTGTGTGCCAGTGAGTGTGTGTATGTATACATGTGTATTTGTGTGTGTCAGTGAGTGTGTGCGTGTGTCGGTGAGTTTGTATGTTCATGTATGTGTGTGTGTATGTGTGAGTTGGTGTATGTGTGTTTAGATTAGAGTAGATCACTTACAGTGTGGAAACAGGCCCTTCGGCCCAACAAGTCCACACCGACCCGCCGAAGCGCAACCCACCCATACCCCTACATTTACCCCTTACCTAACACTACGGACAATTTAGCATGGCCAATTCACCTGACCCGCACATCTTTGGACTGTGGGAGGAAACTGGAGCACCCGGAGGAAACCCACGCAGACACAGGGAGAACGTGGAAAATCCACACAGACTCCTGAGGTGGGAATTGAGCCCGGGTCTCTGGCACTGTGAGGCAGCAGTGCTAACCACTGTGCCACCGTGCCACCCACACCATGTGTGTGGGTGAGAGTGTGTATATGTGTGTCACCACGTGTGCACGTATGTGTGTGTCGGTGAGTGTGTGAGTGTGTGTATGTGCCGGTGAGTGTGTGTCTGTCAGTGAGTGTGTGTACATGTGTGTGTCAGTGAGTGTGTGAGTGCATGTGTGTGCCAGTGATTGTGTGTGTGCCAGTGAGTATGTATCAGTGAGTGTATGTATGTGCGTGTATGTGTGTGTGGGTAAGTGTGTGAGTGTGTTTATGTGTGTGTCGATATGTGTGCACGTGTATGTGTGTGTGCGCGTGTATGTGTCAGAGAGTGTGTGAGTGTATGTGTATGTGTGTGTGGGTGAGTGTGCATGTGTGTGTGTGCCAGTGTGAGTGTGTGCATGTGTGTGTGCCGGTGTGAGTGTGTCAGTCAATGTGTGAGTGTGTGTATGTGAGTGTGTCAGTGAGTATGTGTGTGTGCGTGTGTGTGTGTTGGTGAGTGTGTGTGTGTGTGGATGAGTGTATGTGTGTGTCAGTATGTGTGCATGTGTATGTGTGTGTCAGTATGTGTGTGTGTGTGTGTGTGTGGGTGAGTGTGTGAGTGCATGTGTGTGTATGCGTATGTGTGTTAGTGAGTGTGTGAGTGTGGGTGAGTGTGTGTGTGTGTCAGTGAGTGTGTGTGCGTGTGTATGAGTGCGTGTGGATGTGTGTGTCGGTATATGTGCACGTGTATGTGTGTGTGTGCACAGGTATTTGAGTGTGTGTCAGTGAGTGTGTGAGTGTGTGATGGTGAATGTGTGTGTTGTCAGTGAGTGCGTGAATGTGTGTGCGTGTGTCGGTGAATGTGTATGTGTGTCAGTGAGTCTGTGAGTGTGCACACGTGTGTGTGTTGATGAGTGGTGTGTGCGTATGCACGTGTATGTGTGTATGTGCACGTGTATGTGTGTATGTGTGTATGTGTGTCAGTGAGTGTGTGTGTGTATGTTGGTGTTAGGGTGCATATGTGTGTGTGTATGTGTGTGTGTGTATGTGAGTGTGAGTTTGAGTGTGTCTGCGTGTATCTGTGTGTGTCGATGAGAGTGTGTGTGTGTCGGTATATGTGCACGTGTATGTATGTGTGTGTGCACGTGTATGTGTGTGTGTCAGTGAGTGTGTGTGTATGTTTGTGTGTGGGTGAGTGTGACAGCGTGTGTATGTGTGTGTCGGTATGTGTGCATGTATATGTGTGTGTGTGCGTGAGTGTGTGTATGTGTGGGTGCATGTGTGTGTATGTGTGTGTGTCCGTGAGTGTGTGTGTGGGTGAGTGCATGTGTGTGCCAGTGAGTGTGTGTGTGTGTCAGTAAGCATGCGTGTGTGTGTATCAGTGAGTGTGTGTGCATGTATGTGTGTGAGTGTGTGTATCGGTATGTGTTCACGTGTATGTGTGTGTATCAGTGTGTGTGTATGTGTGTGTTGGTGTGTGTTGTGTGTTAGTGAGTGTGTGTGTGTCGATGAGTGTGTGTGTGCGCGTTCACGTGTATGTATGTATGTGTGAGAGTGAGTATGTGTGTGTGTCGGTGAGTGTTTGTGTGAGTGAGTGCATGTGTGCGCGCGATTGTGTGTATGTGTGAATGTGTGCGTGTTGGTGTGTGTGTATGTATGTGAGTAAGTCAGTGAGTGTGTGTGTATGTGTGTGCGTGAGTGTATGTTTGTGGGTCGGTGCGTGTTTATGAATGTCAGTCGCCTGAGGCGGGAGTTGAACCCGGGTCTCTGGCACTGTGAGGCAGCAGTGCTAACCATGTGTGTGGGTGAGAGTGTGTATGTGTGTGTTGCCATGTGTGCACGTGTATGTGTGTGGGTGAGTGTGTGAGTGTGTGTGTGTGCCGGTGAGTGTGTGTCTGTCAGTGAGAGTGTGTACGTGTGTGTGTGTCAGTGGGTATGTGTGTGTGCGTGTGGTGAGTGTGTGTGTCAGTGAGTGTGTGTGTGCCAGTGAGTGTGTGTATGTATACATGTGTATTTGTGTGTGTCAGTGAGTGTGTGTGTGTGTCGGTGAGTTTGTGTGTTCATGTATGTGTGTGTGTATGTGTGAGTTGGTGTATGTGTGTTTAGATTAGAGTAGATCACTTACAGTGTGGAAACAGGCCCTTCGGCCCAACAAGTCCACACCGACCAGTGTGCCACCATGCCGCCCACACCGTGTGTGTGGGTGAGAGTGTGTATGTGTGTGTCAGTATGTGTGCACGTGTATGTGTATGGGTGAGTGAGTGTCAGTGAGAGTGTGTGTGTGTGTTGGTGAGTGTGTGTGTGTGTGTGTATGTGCCAGTGAGGGTGTGTCTGTCAGTGAGTGTGTGTACGTGTGTGTCAGTGAGTCTGTGTACGTGTGTGTGTGTGGTGAGAGTGTGAGTGTATGTGTGTGTGTGTCGGTAAGTGTGTGTGTGTGCCGGTGAATGTGTGTATGTATGCACGTGTATTTGTGTGTGTGGGTGAGTGTGTGTGTGTGTTAGTGTGTGTCAGTGAGTATGTATATGTGTGTGTGTGTGTGTGGTGAATGTGAGTGTGTGTGTGTGTGTATGTGTCGGTGAGTTTGTGTGCTTGTCAGTGAGTGTGTGTGTGTGTACATGTGTGTGAGTGCATGTGGGTGAGTGTGTGAGTGTGTGTGTGCATGTGTATGTGTCGATGAGTGTGTGTGTGCGTGCGCGCGCTTATTTATGTGTGTGTGCGTATGTGCGTGTATGTGTGTACGTGTGTGCATGTGCATGTTTGTGTGTGTGTCAGTGAGTGTGTGTGTATGTGTGTGTGTGTGAGTGTGTGTATGTGTTTGAGTGTGTATGTGTGAGTGTGTGTGTGTGAGTGTATGTGTGTGTATGTGAGTGTGTGTGTGAGTGTGTGTATGTGTTTGAGTGTGTGTGTGTGATTGTGTGTGTCAGTGTGTGTGCGTATGTGCGTGTATGTGTGTACATGTGTGTGCATGTGCATGTATGTGTATGTGTACGTGTGTGTATGTGTGTAAGTGCGTGTGCTAATGTGCATGTGTGTACATGTGTTAGTCTGTGTGTGTGTCTGTGTGTGTGCATGTGTGTCTGTGTGTGTGTATGAGTGTGTGTGTCTGTGTGTATGTGTTTGTGTACATGAATGTATGTGTGATTGTGTGTGTGTGAGTGTGTGAGTGTGTGTGTGTGTACATGTGTGTGTACGAGTGTGCGTATGTGTGTGTGTATGTGTATATGTGTGTGAGTGTGTTTGTGTATGTGTATGAGTGTGTGTGGGTGAGTGTGTGAATGTGTGTGTCGGTGAGTGTCTGAGTGAATGTGTGTGCCAGTGAGTGTGCGTGTGTCAGTGAGTGAGTGTGTTAGTGAGTGCATTAATATGTGTGTGTGTGTGTGGGTGAATGTGTGTATATGTGTGTTGGTATGCGTGTGGGTGAGTGTGTGTGTGTCTGTGTGTGTGTGAGTGTGTGTGTGTGTGTGTTGGTGAGTGTGTGAGTGCATGTATGTGCCAGTGAGTGTGTGTATGTGTGCGTATGTATTTGTGTGTAGGGGTGAGTGTGTGTCGGTAAGTGTGTGTGTATGTGTGTGTCAGTAAGTGTGTGTGTGTATCAGTGAGTGTGTGTGTATGTGTGTGTGTGTTGATGTGTGCGTATGTGTGTGAGTGTGTATGTGTGTGTGTATGTGTGTGTGTGTGTGCACGTGTGTGCGAGTGTGTGAATGTGTGTAGGAGTGTGTGTGGGTGAGTGTGTGAGTGTTGGTGAGTGTGTGAATGCATGTGTGTGCTGGTGAGTGTGTGTGTTTCAGTGAGTGTGTGCATGTGTGTGATTGTGTATGTACGTGTGTATATATGTCTGTGAGTGTGTGTGTATATATGTGTGTATGTGCGTGTTGGTATGTGTTTGAGTGTGTATGTGTGTGTGTATGTGAGCACGTGTGTGTACATGTGTGTGTACGAGTGTGCGTATGTGTGTGTGTATGTGTATATGTGTGTGAGTGTGTTTGTGTATGTGTATGAGTGTGTGTGGGTGAGTGTGTGAATGTGTGTGTCGGTGAGTGTCTGAGTGAATGTGTGTGCCAGTGAGTGTGCGTGTGTCAGTGAGTGAGTGTGTTAGTGAGTGCATTAATATGTGTGTGTGTGTGTGGGTGAATGTGTGTACATGTGTGTTGGTATGCGTGTGGGTGAGTGTGTGTGTGTCTGTGTGTGTGTGAGTGTGTGTGTGTGTGTGTTGGTGAGTGTGTGAGTGCATGTATGTGCCAGTGAGTGTGTGTATGTGTGCGTATGTATTTGTGTGTAGGGGTGAGTGTGTGTCGGTAAGTGTGTGTGTATGTGTGTGTCAGTAAGTGTGTGTGTGTGTATCAGTGAGTGTGTGTGTATGTGTGTGTGTGTTGATGTGTGCGTATGTGTGTGAGTGTGTATGTGTGTGTGTATGTGTGTGTGTGTGTGTGCACGTGTGTGCGAGTGTGTGAATGTGTGTAGGAGTGTGTGTGGGTGAGTGTGTGAGTGTTGGTGAGTGTGTGAATGCATGTGTGTGCTGGTGAGTGTGTGTGTTTCAGTGAGTGTGTGCATGTGTGTGATTGTGTATGTACGTGTGTATATATGTCTGTGAGTGTGTGTGTATATATGTGTGTATGTGCGTGTTGGTATGTGTTTGAGTGTGTATGTGTGTGTGTATGTGAGCACGTGTGTGTATATGTGTGTGAGTGTATGTGTATGTGTGAGAGTGTGTGTTTATGTGTGTGAGTGTGTGTATGTGTGTGAGTGTGTGTGTATGTGTTGAGTCAGTGTGTGTGTTGGTGAGTGTGTGAGTGTGAGCACGTGTGTGCATGTGTCAATGAGTGTGCGTGTGCACGTATGTGTGTACGTGCGCGTATTTGTGTGTGTGTTGGTGTGTGTGTGTATGTGTGTATGAGTGAGTGTCAGTGAATGTGTATGTGTGTCGGTGTATGTATGTGTGTGTATGTGAGTGTGTGTGTACGTGTGTGAGTATGTGTGTGAGTGTGTGTGTATGTGTGTGAGTGTGTGTGTGTTCATGTGTTGGTGTGTAAGTGTGTGTGAGTGTATGTGTGTGTGTATGTGTGTGTATGTATGTGTGTATGTGAGTGTGTGTGTATATATGTGTGTACGTGTGCATGTACACGTGCATGTGATTGTGTGTGAGTGTATGTGTGGTGAGTATATGTGTGTATTTGTATGTGTGTTTGTATGTTTGTGTGTGTGTCAGTGAGTGTGTGTGTATGTGTGTGTGTCGGTGACTGTATGTATCAGTGTGTGTGTGTCGGGGAGTGTATGTGCGTGTGTGTGTGTCAATGAGTATGTGTGTGTGTGCGTGTGGTGAGTGTGTGTGTCAGTGAGCGTGTGTGTGTGCTGGTGAGTGTGTGTCTGTCAGTGAGTGTGTGTACGTGTGTGTGTCAGTGAGTGTGTGTATGTATACATGTGTATTTGTGTGTGTCGGTGAGTGTGTGTGTGTGTGTCGGTGAGTTTGAGTATGTGTATGAGTGTGTGTATGTATGCACGTGTATTTGTGTGGGTGAGTGTGTGTGTGTGTTAGTGTGTGTCAGTGAGTATGTGTGTGTGTGTGTGTGTGGTGAGTGTGAGAGTGTGTGTGTGTATGTGACGGTGAATTTGTGTGCTTGTCAGTGAATGTGTGTGTGTGTGTATGTGTGTATTGTGTGTGTGTACATGTGTGTGTATGTGTGTTTGTCGATGTGTGTGTATGTGTGTGAATGTGTGTGTCGGTGTGTGTGTATGTGTGTGAGTGTGTGTGTGTCGGTGTGTGTGTACGTGTGTAAGTGTGTGCACGTGTATGTGTGTGAGTGCGTGTGGGTGAGTGTGTGAGTGTGTGAGGGTGTCAGTGAGTGTGTGTCTGCGTGTGTATGTGTTGATGAGTGTGTGTGCGCGTGCGCGCGCTTGTATGTGCGTATGAGTGTGTGTGTGTGTGAGTGTGTGTATGTGTGTGAGTGTGTGTGTATGTGTATGAGTGTGTGTGGGTGAGTGTGTGAATGTGTGTGTCGATGAGTGTCTGAGTGAATGTGTGTGCCAGTGGGTGTGTGTGTGTGTGTGTGTGTTAGTGAGTGCATGTATATGTGTGTGTGTGGGTGAATGTGTGTGTGTGTGTTGGTATGCGTGTGGGTGAGTGTGTGTGTGTCAGTGAGTGTGTGTGTGTGTGTGAGTGCATGTATGTGCCAGTGAGTGTGTGTGTGTGTGTGTGTGTGCGCGCATGTATTTGTGTGTAGGGGTTAGTGTGTGTATCAGTATGTGTGCACGTGTATGTGTGTGTGGGTGAGTGTGTGTGTCTGTGTGTGTCAGTAAGTGTGTGTATGTGTGTGTGTCAGTAAGCGTGTGAGTGTGTGTATGTGTGTGTCAGTGAGTGTGTGAGTCGATGTGTGTGTGTGTGTGTGTGTATGAATGTGTGTGTGTATGTGTGTGTGTATGTGTGCACTTGTGTGCGAGTGTGTGAATGTGTGTAGGAGTGTGTATGGGTGAGTGTGTGAGTGTTGGTGAGTGTGTGAGTGCATGTGTGTGCTGGTGAATGTGTGTGTGTCAGTGAGTGTGTGCATGTGTGTGATTGTGTATGTAAGTGTGTATGTATGTCTGTGAGTGTGTGTGTATATGTGTGTGTATGTGTGTGTTGGTATGTGTTTGAGTGTGTATGTGTGTGTATGTGTATATGTGTGTGTGTGTATGTGTATGAGTGTGAGTGAGTGTGTGAATGTGTGTGTCGGTGAGTGTCTGAGTGAATGTGTGTGCCAGTGAGTGTGTGTGTGTGTCAGTGAGTGTGTGTGTTAGTGAGTGTGTGTATATGTGTGTGTGGTTGAATGTGTGTATGTGTGTGTTGGTATGCGTGTGGGTGTGTGTGTGTGTGTGTGTCGGTGAGTTTGTGAGTGTGTGTATGTGCCAGTGAGTGTGTGTATGTGCACGCATGTATTTGTGTGTAGGGGAGAGTGTGTGTATCAGTATGTGTGCACGTGTATGTGTTTGTGGGTGAGTGTGTGTGTATGTGTGTGTCAGTAAGTGTGTGTGTGTGTCTGTCAGTAAGTGTGTGAGTGTGTGTATGTGTGTGTGTCAGTGAGTGTGTGTGTGTCGATGTGTGTGAGTGTGTGTGTATGAATGTGTATGTGTGTGTGAATGTGTGTAGGAGTGTGTGTGTGTGAGTGTGTGTGTGTCGGTGAGTGTGTGTATGTGTGCGCATGTATTTATGTGTAGGGTGAGTGTGTGCATCAGTATGTGTGCACGTGTATGTATGTGTGGGTGAGTGTGTGTGTATGTGTGTGTGTCAGTAAGTGTGTGTGTGTATGTGTGTGTGTCAGTGAGTGTGTGTGTATGTGTGTGTGCCAATGTGTGTGAGTGTGTATGTGTGTGTGTGTGTGTGTGATTGTGTGTGTCAGTGTGTGTGCGTATGTGCGTGTATGTGTGCACGTGAGTGCAAGTGTGTGAACGTGTGTAGGAGTGTGTGTGGGTGAGTGTTGGTGAGTGTGTGAGTGCATGTGTGTGCTGGTGAGTGTGTGTGTGTCAGTGAGTGTGTGCAAGTATGTGATTGTGTATGTACGTGTGTATGTATGTCTGTGAGTGTGTGTGTATATGTGTGTGTATGTGTGTGTTGGTATGTGTTTGAGTGTGTATGTGTGTGTGTATGTGAGTGTATGTGTGTGTATATGTGTGAGAGTGTATGTGTATATGTGTGTTTATGTGTGTGTTTATGTGTGTGAGTGTGTGTGTATGTGTGTGAGTGTGTGTGTACGTGTGTTGATGAGTGTGTGAGTGTGCACACGTTTGTGCATGTGTCAATGAGTGTGCGTGTGCAAGTGTGCATGTATGTATGTATGTGCGCGTATTTGTGTGTGTGTTGGTGTGTGTGTATGTGTGTATGAGAGTGTGTCAGTGAATGTGTGTGTGTTGGTGTATGTGTGTGTTGGTGCGTGTGTGTGTGTATGTGAATGTATGTGTATGTGTGTGTGTACGTGTGTGAGAATGTGAGTGAGTGTGTGTGTGTGTTCATGTGTTGGTGTGTAAGTATGTGTGAGTGTGTGTATGTGCCTGTATGTATGTGTGTATGTGAGTATGTGTGTGTATATATGTGTGTACATGTGTGTGTACGTGTGTGAGAATGTGTGTGAGTGTGTGTGTGTGTTCATGTGTTGGTGTGTAAGTGTGTGTGAGTGTGTGTATGTGTGTGTATGTATGTGTGTATGTGAGTGTGTGTGTGTATATATATGTGTGTACATGTGTGTGTACACGTGCATGTGATTGTGTGTGAGTGTATGTGTGGTGAGAATGTGTGTGTACATGTATGTGTGTTTGTATGTTTGTGTGTGTGTCAGTGAGTGTGTGTATGTGTGTGTGTGTCGGTGACTGTGTGTGTATGTGTGTGTGTCGGTGAGTGTATGTGCGTGTGTGTGTCAGTGAGTATGTGTGTGTGCGTGTGGTGAGTGTCTGTGTCAGTGAGTGTGTGTGTGTGCCGGTGAGTGTGTGTATGTGTTGGTGAGTTTGTGTGTTCATGTATGTGTGTGTGTATGTGTGAGTTGGTGTACGTGTGTTTAGATTAGAGTAGATCACTTACAGTGTGGAAACAGGCCCTTCGGCCCAACAAGTCCACACTGACCAGTGTGTCACCATGCCGCCCACACCGTGTGTGGGTGAGAGTGTGTATGTATGTGTCGTTATGTGTGCACGTGTATGTGTTTGGGTGAGTGAGTGTCAGTGAGTGTGTGAGTGTGTGTGTGTGTGTGTGTGTGTGTGTTGGTGAGTGTGTGTGTGTGTGTGTGTGTATGTGCCAGTGAGTGTATGTCTGTCAGTGAGTGTGTGTACAAGTGTGTCAGTGAGTGTGCGTACGTGTGTGTGTGTGTGTGTGTGTGTGTGGTGAGTGTGTGAGTGTGTGTGTGTGTGTGTTTGTGTGTGTGTGTGTGCCGGTGAGAGTGTGTATGTATGCACGTGTATTTGTGTGTGTGGGTGAGTGTGTGTGTGTTAGTGTGTGTCAGTGAGTATGTGTGTGGTGAGTGTGAGAGTGTGTGTGTGGTGAATGTGAGTGTGTGTGTGTATGTGTCGGTGAATTTGTGCGCTTGTCAGTGAGTATGTGTGTGTACATGTGTGTGAGTGCGTGTGGGTGAGTGTGTGAGGCTGTCAGTGAGTGTGTGCGTGTGTATGTGTCGATGAGTGTGTGTGCGCGTGCGCGCGCTTGTATGTGTGTATGAACGCATGTTTGTGTGTTGGTGTGTGTGTACATATGCGTGTATGTGTGTGTGTGTGTGTGCGCGTGTATGTGAGTGTGTGTGAGTGTATGTGAGTGTGTGTGAGTGTAAGTGTGTGTATGTGAGTGTGTATGCGTGAGTGTGTGTGAGTGTATGTGAGTGTGTGTGTGTGAGTGTGTGTATGTGTGTGTATATGTGTGTGTACGAGTGTGTGTGTGTATGTGTATATGTGTGTGAGTGTGTGTGGGTGAGTGTGTGAATGTGTGTGTCGATGAGTGTCTGAGTGAATGTGTGTACCAGTGAGTGTGTGTGTGTGTGTTAGTGAGTGCATGTATATGTGTGTGTGTGGGTGAATGTGTGTGTGTGTGTTGGTATGCGTGTGGGTGAGTGTGTGTGAGTGCATGTATGTGCCAGTGAGTGTGTGTGTGTGTGTGTGCGCGCATGTATTTGTGTGTAGGGGTTAGTGTGTGTATCAGTATGTGTGCACGTGTATGTGTGTGTGGGTGAGTGTGTGTGTCTGTGTGTGTCAGTAAGTGTGTGTATGTGTGTGTGTCAGTAAGCGTGTGAGTGTGTGTATGTGTGTGTGTCAGTGAGTGTGTGAGTCGATGTGTGTGTGTGTATGAATGTGTGTGTGTATGTGTGCACTTGTGTGCGAGTGTGTGAATGTGTGTAGGAGTGTGTATGGGTGAGTGTGTGAGTGTTGGTGAGTGTGTGAGTGCATGTGTGTGCTGGTGAATGTGTGTGTGTCAGTGAGTGTGTGCATGTGTGTGATAGTGTATGTAAGTGTGTATGTATGTCTGTGAGTGTGTGTGTATATGTGTGTGTATGTGTGTGTTGGTATGTGTTTGAGTGTGTATGTGTGTGTATGTGTATATGTGTGTGAGTGTGTGTGTGTGTATGTGTATGAGTGTGAGTGAGTGTGTGAATGTGTGTGTCGGTGAGTGTCTGAGTGAATGTGTGTGCCAGTGAGTGTGTGTGTGTGTCAGTGAGTGTGTGTTAGTGAGTGTGTGTGTATATGTGTGTGTGGGTGAATGTGTGTATGTGTGTGTTGGTATGCGTGTGTGTGTGTGTGTGTGTGTCGGTGAGTGTGTGAGTGTCAGTGAGTGAGTGTGTTAGTGAGTGCATTAATATGTGTGTGTGTGTGTGGGTGAATGTGTGTATATGTGTGTTGGTATGCGTGTGGGTGAGTGTGTGTGTGTCTGTGTGTGTGTGAGTGTGTGTGTGTGTGTGTTGGTGAGTGTGTGAGTGCATGTATGTGCCAGTGAGTGTGTGTATGTGTGCGTATGTATTTGTGTGTAGGGGTGAGTGTGTGTCGGTAAGTGTGTGTGTATGTGTGTGTCAGTAAGTGTGTGTGTGTATCAGTGAGTGTGTGTGTATGTGTGTGTGTGTTGATGTGTGCGTATGTGTGTGAGTGTGTATGTGTGTGTGTATGTGTGTGTGTGTGTGCACGTGTGTGCGAGTGTGTGAATGTGTGTAGGAGTGTGTGTGGGTGAGTGTGTGAGTGTTGGTGAGTGTGTGAATGCATGTGTGTGCTGGTGAGTGTGTGTGTTTCAGTGAGTGTGTGCATGTGTGTGATTGTGTATGTACGTGTGTATATATGTCTGTGAGTGTGTGTGTATATATGTGTGTATGTGCGTGTTGGTATGTGTTTGAGTGTGTATGTGTGTGTGTATGTGAGCACGTGTGTGTACATGTGTGTGTACGAGTGTGCGTATGTGTGTGTGTATGTGTATATGTGTGTGAGTGTGTTTGTGTATGTGTATGAGTGTGTGTGGGTGAGTGTGTGAATGTGTGTGTCGGTGAGTGTCTGAGTGAATGTGTGTGCCAGTGAGTGTGCGTGTGTCAGTGAGTGAGTGTGTTAGTGAGTGCATTAATATGTGTGTGTGTGTGTGGGTGAATGTGTGTACATGTGTGTTGGTATGCGTGTGGGTGAGTGTGTGTGTGTCTGTGTGTGTGTGAGTGTGTGTGTGTGTGTGTTGGTGAGTGTGTGAGTGCATGTATGTGCCAGTGAGTGTGTGTATGTGTGCGTATGTATTTGTGTGTAGGGGTGAGTGTGTGTCGGTAAGTGTGTGTGTATGTGTGTGTCAGTAAGTGTGTGTGTGTGTATCAGTGAGTGTGTGTGTATGTGTGTGTGTGTTGATGTGTGCGTATGTGTGTGAGTGTGTATGTGTGTGTGTATGTGTGTGTGTGTGTGTGCACGTGTGTGCGAGTGTGTGAATGTGTGTAGGAGTGTGTGTGGGTGAGTGTGTGAGTGTTGGTGAGTGTGTGAATGCATGTGTGTGCTGGTGAGTGTGTGTGTTTCAGTGAGTGTGTGCATGTGTGTGATTGTGTATGTACGTGTGTATATATGTCTGTGAGTGTGTGTGTATATATGTGTGTATGTGCGTGTTGGTATGTGTTTGAGTGTGTATGTGTGTGTGTATGTGAGCACGTGTGTGTATATGTGTGTGAGTGTATGTGTATGTGTGAGAGTGTGTGTTTATGTGTGTGAGTGTGTGTATGTGTGTGAGTGTGTGTGTATGTGTTGAGTCAGTGTGTGTGTTGGTGAGTGTGTGAGTGTGAGCACGTGTGTGCATGTGTCAATGAGTGTGCGTGTGCACGTATGTGTGTATGTGCGCGTATTTGTGTGTGTGTTGGTGTGTGTGTGTATGTGTGTATGAGTGAGTGTCAGTGAATGTGTATGTGTGTCGGTGTATGTATGTGTGTGTATGTGAGTGTGTGTGTACGTGTGTGAGTATGTGTGTGAGTGTGTGTGTATGTGTGTGAGTGTGTGTGTGTTCATGTGTTGGTGTGTAAGTGTGTGTGAGTGTATGTGTGTGTGTATGTGTGTGTATGTATGTGTGTATGTGAGTGTGTGTGTATATATGTGTGTACGTGTGCATGTACACGTGCATGTGATTGTGTGTGAGTGTATGTGTGGTGAGTATATGTGTGTATTTGTATGTGTGTTTGTATGTTTGTGTGTGTGTCAGTGAGTGTGTGTGTATGTGTGTGTGTCGGTGACTGTATGTATCAGTGTGTGTGTGTCGGGGAGTGTATGTGCGTGTGTGTGTGTCAATGAGTATGTGTGTGTGTGCGTGTGGTGAGTGTGTGTGTCAGTGAGCGTGTGTGTGTGCTGGTGAGTGTGTGTCTGTCAGTGAGTGTGTGTACGTGTGTGTGTCAGTGAGTGTGTGTATGTATACATGTGTATTTGTGTGTGTCGGTGAGTGTGTGTGTGTGTGTCGGTGAGTTTGAGTATGTGTATGAGTGTGTGTATGTATGCACGTGTATTTGTGTGGGTGAGTGTGTGTGTGTGTTAGTGTGTGTCAGTGAGTATGTGTGTGTGTGTGTGTGTGGTGAGTGTGAGAGTGTGTGTGTGTATGTGACGGTGAATTTGTGTGCTTGTCAGTGAATGTGTGTGTGTGTGTATGTGTGTATTGTGTGTGTGTACATGTGTGTGTATGTGTGTTTGTCGATGTGTGTGTATGTGTGTGAATGTGTGTGTCGGTGTGTGTGTATGTGTGTGAGTGTGTGTGTGTCGGTGTGTGTGTACGTGTGTAAGTGTGTGCACGTGTATGTGTGTGAGTGCGTGTGGGTGAGTGTGTGAGTGTGTGAGGGTGTCAGTGAGTGTGTGTCTGCGTGTGTATGTGTTGATGAGTGTGTGTGCGCGTGCGCGCGCTTGTATGTGCGTATGAGTGTGTGTGTGTGTGAGTGTGTGTATGTGTGTGAGTGTGTGTGTATGTGTATGAGTGTGTGTGGGTGAGTGTGTGAATGTGTGTGTCGATGAGTGTCTGAGTGAATGTGTGTGCCAGTGGGTGTGTGTGTGTGTGTGTGTGTTAGTGAGTGCATGTATATGTGTGTGTGTGGGTGAATGTGTGTGTGTGTGTTGGTATGCGTGTGGGTGAGTGTGTGTGTGTCAGTGAGTGTGTGTGTGTGTGTGAGTGCATGTATGTGCCAGTGAGTGTGTGTGTGTGTGTGTGTGTGCGCGCATGTATTTGTGTGTAGGGGTTAGTGTGTGTATCAGTATGTGTGCACGTGTATGTGTGTGTGGGTGAGTGTGTGTGTCTGTGTGTGTCAGTAAGTGTGTGTATGTGTGTGTGTCAGTAAGCGTGTGAGTGTGTGTATGTGTGTGTCAGTGAGTGTGTGAGTCGATGTGTGTGTGTGTGTGTGTGTATGAATGTGTGTGTGTATGTGTGTGTGTATGTGTGCACTTGTGTGCGAGTGTGTGAATGTGTGTAGGAGTGTGTATGGGTGAGTGTGTGAGTGTTGGTGAGTGTGTGAGTGCATGTGTGTGCTGGTGAATGTGTGTGTGTCAGTGAGTGTGTGCATGTGTGTGATTGTGTATGTAAGTGTGTATGTATGTCTGTGAGTGTGTGTGTATATGTGTGTATATGTGTGTGTTGGTATGTGTTTGAGTGTGTATGTGTGTGTATGTGTATATGTGTGTGTGTATGTGTATGAGTGTGAGTGAGTGTGTGAATGTGTGTGTCGGTGAGTGTCTGAGTGAATGTGTGTGCCAGTGAGTGTGTGTGTGTGTCAGTGAGTGTGTGTGTTAGTGAGTGTGTGTATATGTGTGTGTGGTTGAATGTGTGTATGTGTGTGTTGGTATGCGTGTGGGTGTGTGTGTGTGTGTGTGTCGGTGAGTTTGTGAGTGTGTGTATGTGCCAGTGAGTGTGTGTATGTGCACGCATGTATTTGTGTGTAGGGGAGAGTGTGTGTATCAGTATGTGTGCACGTGTATGTGTTTGTGGGTGAGTGTGTGTGTATGTGTGTGTCAGTAAGTGTGTGTGTGTGTCTGTCAGTAAGTGTGTGAGTGTGTGTATGTGTGTGTGTCAGTGAGTGTGTGTGTGTCGATGTGTGTGAGTGTGTGTGTATGAATGTGTATGTGTGTGTGAATGTGTGTAGGAGTGTGTGTGTGTGAGTGTGTGTGTGTCGGTGAGTGTGTGTATGTGTGCGCATGTATTTATGTGTAGGGTGAGTGTGTGCATCAGTATGTGTGCACGTGTATGTATGTGTGGGTGAGTGTGTGTGTATGTGTGTGTGTCAGTAAGTGTGTGTGTGTATGTGTGTGTGTCAGTGAGTGTGTGTGTATGTGTGTGTGCCAATGTGTGTGAGTGTGTATGTGTGTGTGTGTGTGTGTGATTGTGTGTGTCAGTGTGTGTGCGTATGTGCGTGTATGTGTGCACGTGAGTGCAAGTGTGTGAACGTGTGTAGGAGTGTGTGTGGGTGAGTGTTGGTGAGTGTGTGAGTGCATGTGTGTGCTGGTGAGTGTGTGTGTGTCAGTGAGTGTGTGCAAGTATGTGATTGTGTATGTACGTGTGTATGTATGTCTGTGAGTGTGTGTGTATATGTGTGTGTATGTGTGTGTTGGTATGTGTTTGAGTGTGTATGTGTGTGTGTATGTGAGTGTATGTGTGTGTATATGTGTGAGAGTGTATGTGTATATGTGTGTTTATGTGTGTGTTTATGTGTGTGAGTGTGTGTGTATGTGTGTGAGTGTGTGTGTACGTGTGTTGATGAGTGTGTGAGTGTGCACACGTTTGTGCATGTGTCAATGAGTGTGCGTGTGCAAGTGTGCATGTATGTATGTATGTGCGCGTATTTGTGTGTGTGTTGGTGTGTGTGTATGTGTGTATGAGAGTGTGTCAGTGAATGTGTGTGTGTTGGTGTATGTGTGTGTTGGTGCGTGTGTGTGTGTATGTGAATGTATGTGTATGTGTGTGTGTACGTGTGTGAGAATGTGAGTGAGTGTGTGTGTGTGTTCATGTGTTGGTGTGTAAGTATGTGTGAGTGTGTGTATGTGCCTGTATGTATGTGTGTATGTGAGTATGTGTGTGTATATATGTGTGTACATGTGTGTGTACGTGTGTGAGAATGTGTGTGAGTGTGTGTGTGTGTTCATGTGTTGGTGTGTAAGTGTGTGTGAGTGTGTGTATGTGTGTGTATGTATGTGTGTATGTGAGTGTGTGTGTGTATATATATGTGTGTACATGTGTGTGTACACGTGCATGTGATTGTGTGTGAGTGTATGTGTGGTGAGAATGTGTGTGTACATGTATGTGTGTTTGTATGTTTGTGTGTGTGTCAGTGAGTGTGTGTATGTGTGTGTGTGTCGGTGACTGTGTGTGTATGTGTGTGTGTCGGTGAGTGTATGTGCGTGTGTGTGTCAGTGAGTATGTGTGTGTGCGTGTGGTGAGTGTCTGTGTCAGTGAGTGTGTGTGTGTGCCGGTGAGTGTGTGTATGTGTTGGTGAGTTTGTGTGTTCATGTATGTGTGTGTGTATGTGTGAGTTGGTGTACGTGTGTTTAGATTAGAGTAGATCACTTACAGTGTGGAAACAGGCCCTTCGGCCCAACAAGTCCACACTGACCAGTGTGTCACCATGCCGCCCACACCGTGTGTGGGTGAGAGTGTGTATGTATGTGTCGTTATGTGTGCACGTGTATGTGTTTGGGTGAGTGAGTGTCAGTGAGTGTGTGAGTGTGTGTGTGTGTGTGTGTGTGTGTTGGTGAGTGTGTGTGTGTGTGTGTGTGTATGTGCCAGTGAGTGTATGTCTGTCAGTGAGTGTGTGTACAAGTGTGTCAGTGAGTGTGCGTACGTGTGTGTGTGTGTGTGTGTGTGTGTGGTGAGTGTGTGAGTGTGTGTGTGTGTGTGTTTGTGTGTGTGTGTGTGCCGGTGAGAGTGTGTATGTATGCACGTGTATTTGTGTGTGTGGGTGAGTGTGTGTGTGTTAGTGTGTGTCAGTGAGTATGTGTGTGGTGAGTGTGAGAGTGTGTGTGTGGTGAATGTGAGTGTGTGTGTGTATGTGTCGGTGAATTTGTGCGCTTGTCAGTGAGTATGTGTGTGTACATGTGTGTGAGTGCGTGTGGGTGAGTGTGTGAGGCTGTCAGTGAGTGTGTGCGTGTGTATGTGTCGATGAGTGTGTGTGCGCGTGCGCGCGCTTGTATGTGTGTATGAACGCATGTTTGTGTGTTGGTGTGTGTGTACATATGCGTGTATGTGTGTGTGTGTGTGTGCGCGTGTATGTGAGTGTGTGTGAGTGTATGTGAGTGTGTGTGAGTGTAAGTGTGTGTATGTGAGTGTGTATGCGTGAGTGTGTGTGAGTGTATGTGAGTGTGTGTGTGTGAGTGTGTGTATGTGTGTGTATATGTGTGTGTACGAGTGTGTGTGTGTATGTGTATATGTGTGTGAGTGTGTGTGGGTGAGTGTGTGAATGTGTGTGTCGATGAGTGTCTGAGTGAATGTGTGTACCAGTGAGTGTGTGTGTGTGTGTTAGTGAGTGCATGTATATGTGTGTGTGTGGGTGAATGTGTGTGTGTGTGTTGGTATGCGTGTGGGTGAGTGTGTGTGAGTGCATGTATGTGCCAGTGAGTGTGTGTGTGTGTGTGTGCGCGCATGTATTTGTGTGTAGGGGTTAGTGTGTGTATCAGTATGTGTGCACGTGTATGTGTGTGTGGGTGAGTGTGTGTGTCTGTGTGTGTCAGTAAGTGTGTGTATGTGTGTGTGTCAGTAAGCGTGTGAGTGTGTGTATGTGTGTGTGTCAGTGAGTGTGTGAGTCGATGTGTGTGTGTGTATGAATGTGTGTGTGTATGTGTGCACTTGTGTGCGAGTGTGTGAATGTGTGTAGGAGTGTGTATGGGTGAGTGTGTGAGTGTTGGTGAGTGTGTGAGTGCATGTGTGTGCTGGTGAATGTGTGTGTGTCAGTGAGTGTGTGCATGTGTGTGATAGTGTATGTAAGTGTGTATGTATGTCTGTGAGTGTGTGTGTATATGTGTGTGTATGTGTGTGTTGGTATGTGTTTGAGTGTGTATGTGTGTGTATGTGTATATGTGTGTGAGTGTGTGTGTGTGTATGTGTATGAGTGTGAGTGAGTGTGTGAATGTGTGTGTCGGTGAGTGTCTGAGTGAATGTGTGTGCCAGTGAGTGTGTGTGTGTGTCAGTGAGTGTGTGTTAGTGAGTGTGTGTGTATATGTGTGTGTGGGTGAATGTGTGTATGTGTGTGTTGGTATGCGTGTGTGTGTGTGTGTGTGTGTCGGTGAGTGTGTGAGTGTGTGTATGTGCCAGTGAGTGTGTGTATGTGCACGCATGTATTTGTGTGTAGGGGAGAGTGTGTGTATCAGTATGTGTGCACGTGTATGTGTTTGTGGGTGAGTGTGTGTGTATGTGTGTGTCAGTAAGTGTGTGTGTGTGTATGTGTGTGTGTCAGTAAGTGTGTGAGTGTGTGTATGTGTGTGTGTCAGTGAGTGTGTGTGTGTCGATGTGTGTGAGTGTGTGTGTATGAATGTGTATGTGTGTGTGAATGTGTGTAGGAGTGTGTGTGGGTGAGTGTGTGTGTGTCAGTGAGTGTGTGTGTGTGAGTGTGTGTGTGTGTCGGTGAGTGTGTGTGTGTCAGTGAGTGTGTGTGTGTGTCGGTGAGTGTGTGAGTGTGTGTATGTGCCAGTGAGTGTGTGTATGTGCACGCATGTATTTGTGTGTAGGGGAGAGTGTGTGTATCAGTATGTGTGCACGTGTATGTGTGTGTGTATGTGTGTGTCAGTAAGTGTGTGTGTGTATGTGTGTGTGTCAGTAAGTGTGTGTATGTGTGTGTGTCAGTGAGTGTGTGTCGATGTGTGTGAGTGTGTGTGTATGAATGTGTATGTGTGTGTGTGAATGTGTGTAGGAGTGTGTGTGGGTGAGTGTGTGTGTGTCAGTGAGTGTGTGTGTGTGAGAGTGTGTGTGTGTGTGTGTCGGTGAGTGTCTGAGTGAATGTGTGTGCCAGTGAGTGTGTGTGTGTGTCAGTGAGTGTGTGTGTTAGTGAGTGCGTGTACATGTGTGTGTGGGTGAATGTGTGTATGTGTGTGTTGGTATGCGTATGGGTGAGTGTGTGTGTGTGTGTGTCGGTGAGTGTGTGTGTGTCAGTGAGTGTGTGTGTGTGTGTGTCGGTGAGTGTGTGAGTGTGTGTATGTGCCTGAGCGTGTGTATGTGCACGCATGTATTTGTGTGTAGGGGAGAGTGTGTGTATCAGTATGTGTGCACGTGTATGTGTTTGTGGGTGAGTGTGTGTGTATGTGTGTGTCAGTAAGTGTGTGTGTGTGTGTATGTGTGTGTGTCAGTAAGTGTGTGAGTGTGTGTATGTGTGTGTGTCAGTGAGTGTGTGTGTGTCGATGTGTGTGAGTGTGTGTGTATGAATGTGTATGTGCGTGTGAATGTGTGTAGGAGTGTGTGTGGGTGAGTGTGTGTGTGTCAGTGAGTGTGTGTGTGTGAGTGTGTGTGTGTGTGTGTCGGTGAGTGTCTGTATGTGTGCGCATGTATTTATGTGTAGGGTGAGTGTGTGCATCAGTATGTGTGCACGTGTATGTATGTGTGGGTGAGTGTGTGTGTATGTGTGTGTGTCAGTAAGAGTGTGTGTGTATGTGTGTGTGCCAATGTGTGTGAGTGTGTGTGTGTGTGTGTGTGTATGTGTGCACGTGTGTGAACGTGTGTAGGAGTGTGTGTGGGTGAGTGTTGGTGAGTGTGTGAGTGCATTGTGTGCTGGTGAGTGTGTGTGTGTCAGTGAGTGTGTGTATGTGATTAGTGTGTGTATGTGTGTCAGTGAGTATGTGATTGTGTATGTACTTGTATATGTATGTCTGTGAGTGTGTGTGTATATGTGTGTGTATGTGTGTGTTGGTATGTGTTTGAGTGTGTATGTGTGTGTGTATGTGAGCACGTGTGTGTATGTGTGTGTGTATATGTGTGTGAGTGTATGTGTATGTGTGAGAGTGTGTGTTTATGTGTGTGTTTATGTGTGTGAGTGTGTGTGTATGTGTGTGAGTGTGTGTGTACGTGTGTTGGTGAGTGTGAGAGTGTGCGCACGTTTGTGCATGTGTCAATGAGTGTGCGTGTGCAAGTGTGCATGTATGTATGTATGTGCGCGTATTTGTGTGTGTGTTGGTGTGTGTGTATGTGTGTATGAGAGTGTGTCAGTGAATGTGTGTGTGTTGGTGTATGTGTGTGTTGGTGCGTGTGTGTGTGTATGTGAATGTATGTGTTTGTGTGTGTGTACGTGTGTGAGAATGTGAGTGAGTGTGTGTGTGTTCATGTGTTGGTGTGTAAGTATGTGTGAGTGTGTGTATGTGCCTGTATGTATGTGTGTATGTGAGTATGTGTGTGTATATATGTGTGTACATGTGTGTGTACGTGTGTGAGAATGTGTGTGAGTGTGTGTGTGTTCATGTGTTGGTGTGTAAGTGTGTGTGAGTGTGTGTATGTGTGTGTATGTATGTGTGTATGTGTGTGTGTATATATATATGTGTGTACATGTGTGTGTACACGTGCATGTGATTGTGTGTGAGTGTATGTGTGGTGAGAATGTGTGTGTACATGTATGTGTGTTTGTATGTTTGTGTGTGTGTCAGTGAGTGTGTGTGTATGTGTGTGTGTGTCGGTGACTGTGTGTGTATGTGTGTGTGTGTCGGTGAGTGTATGTGCGTGTGTGTGTCAGTGAGTATGTGTGTGTGCGTGTGGTGGGTGTCTGTGTCAGTGAGTGTGTGTGTGTGCCGGTGAGTGTGTGTATGTATACATGTGTATTTGTGTGTGTCGGTGAGTGTGTGTGTGTGTTGGTGAGTTTGTGTGTTCATGTATGTGTGTGTGTATGTGTGAGTTGGTGTATGTGTGTTTAGATTAGAGTAGATCACTTACAGTGTGGAAACAGGCCCTTCGGCCCAACAAGTCCACACCGACCAGTGTGCCACCATGCCGCCCACACCGTGTGTGGGTGAGAGTGTGTATGTGTGTGTCGTTATGTGTGCACGTGTATGTGTATGGGTGAGTGAGTGTCAGTGAGTGTGTGAGTGTGTGTGTGTGTGTGTTGGTGAGTGTGTGTGTGTGTATGTGCCAGTGAGTGTATGTCTGTCAGTGAGTGTGTGTACAAGTGTGTCAGTGAGTGTGTGTACGTGTGTGTGCCGGTGAGAGTGTGTATGTATGCACGTGTATTTGTGTGTGTCGGTGAGTGTGTGTGTGTTAGTGTGTGTCAGTGAGTATGTGTGTGGTGAGTATGAGAGTGTGTGTGTGGTGAATGTGAGTGAGTATGTATGTGTGTACATGTGTGTGAGTGCGTGTGGGTGAGTGGGTGAGTGTGTGAGGCTGTCAGTGAGTGTGTGTGTGCGTGTGTATGTGTCGATGAGTGTGTGTGCGCGTGCGTGCGCTTGTATGTGTGTATGAACGCGTGTGTGTGTTGGTGTGTGTGTACATGTGCGTGTATGTGTGTGTGTACGCGTGTATGTGAGTGTGTGTGTGTGTATGTGAGTGTGTGTGAGTGTAAGTGTGTGTATGTGAGTGTGTATGAGTGAGTGTATGTGAGTGTGTGTGTGTGAGTGTGTGTATGTGTTTGAGTGTGTGTGTAAGTGTGTGAGTGTGTGTGTGTGTATGTGTGTGTATGAGTGTGTGTGTGTGTATGTGTATATGTGTGTGAGTGTGTGTGGGTGTATGTGTATGAGTGTGTGTGGGTGAGTGTGTGACTGTGTGTGTCGATGAGTGTCTGAGTGAATGTGTGTGCCAGTGAGTGTGTGTGTGTGTGTGTGTGTGTGTGCGTTAGTGAGTGCATGTATATGTGTGTGTGTGGGTGAATGTGTGTGTGTGGGTGTGTCAGTAAGTGTGTGTGTGTGTATGTGTGTGTGTCAGTAAGTGTGTGAATGTGTGTATGTGTGTGTGTCAGTGACTGTGTGTATGTGTGTGTGTGTGTCGATGTGTGTGAGTGTGTGTGTATGAATGTGTATGTGTGTGTGAATGTGTGTAGGAGTGTGTGTGGGTGAGTGTGTGTGTGTCAGTGAGTGTATGTGAGTGTGAGTGTGTGTGTCGGTGAGTGTGTGTATGTGTGCGCATGTATTTATGTGTAGGGCGAGTGTGTGTATCAGTATGTGTGCACGTGTATGTATGTGTGGGTGAGTGTGTGTGTGTATGTGTCTGTGTCAGTGAGTGTGTGTGTATGTGTGTGTGTCAATGTGTGTGAGTGTGTATGTGTGTGTGTATGTGTGCACGTGTGTGCAAGTGTGTGAATGTGTGTAGGAGTGTGAGTGGGTGAGTGTTGGTGAGTGTGTGAGTGCATGTGTGTGTCAGTGAGTGTGTGTGTGTCAGTGAGTGTGTGCATGTATGTGATTGTGTATGTACGTGTGTATGTATGTCTGTGAGTGTGTGTGTGTATATGTGTGTGTATGTGCGTGTTGGTATGTGTTTGAGTGTGTATGTGTGTGTGTATGTGAGCACGTGTGTGTATGTGTGTGTGTATATGTGTGTGAGTGTATGTGTATGTGTGAGAGTGTGTGTGTGAGTGTGCGCACGTTTGTGCATGTGTCAATGAGTGTGCGTGTGCAAGTGTGCATGTATGTATGTATGTGCGCGTATTTGTGTGTGTGTTGGTGTGTGTGTGTATGTGTGTATGAGAGTGTGTCAGTGAATGTGTGTGTGTGTTGGTGTATGTGTGTGTGTTGGTGCGTGTGTGTGTATGTGAATGTATGTGTATGTGTGTGTGTACGTGTGTGAGAATGTGTGTGAGTGTGTGTGTGTGTTCATGTGTTGGTGTGTAAGTGTGTGTGAGTGTGTGTATGTGTCTGTATGTATGTGTGTATGTGAGTGTGTGGGTGTATATGTGTGTACATGTGTGTGTACGTGTGTGAGAATGTGTGTGAGTGTGTGTGTGTGTTCATGTGTTGGTGTGTAAGTGTGTGTGAGTGTGTGTATGTGTGTGTATGTATGTGTGTATGTGAGTGTGTGTGTGTATATATATGTGTGTACGTGTGTGTATGTGTGTATGTGCATAAGTGTGTATATGTGTGTGTAATCGTGTATGTATGTGTGTGTGTAAATGTGTGAGTGTGCGTGTGAGTGTGTGTGTGTACGTGTGTGTATATGTGTGTCTGTATGTAAGTGAGTGTGTGAGAGTGTATGTGTGTGAGTGTGTGTGTACGTGTGTGTATATGTGTGTCTGTATGTATGTGAGTGTGTGAGAGTGTGGGTGAGTGTCTGTGTGTGTCTGTGTGTGTCAGTGAGTGTGTGTGTGTGAGTGTGTGCGTGTGTGAAGGTAAGTGAGTCTATGTGTGCGCGTGTATTTGTGTGTGTGGGTGAGTGTGTGTGTGGATGTGTGTGTGTCGGTGAGTATGTGAGTGTGTGTGTTGATGGGTGTGTGCGTGTGCATGTGTGTGTGTCTTAGTGAGTGTGTGTGCGCGCGTGTATGTGTGTGTGCATGTATGTGTGTGTTGGTGAGCGAATGTGCGTGTGTGTGTGTATGTGTGTATGTCAGTGAGTGTGTGAGTGTGTGTGTCGATGAGTGTGTGTGTGCGTGCAGTGCATGTATGTGTGTATGTGCACGTGTATGTGTGTGTATGTGACTCTGTGTGTGTCGGTATGTGTGTGAGTGTGTGTATGTGTGTGAGTTTGTGTCTGTCAGTAAGCGTGTGTGTGTCGGTGTGCATGTGTATGTGTGTATGTGAGTGTGTGAGTGTGTGTGTGTGTCGGTGTGTGTGTGTATGTGTGTGTATATGCATGAGAGTGTGTGTGTATGTGTGAGTGTGTGTGTGTATGAGTGTGTGTGAGTGTATATGTGTGTGTGTGTGTGTATATGTGTGTGTATGTGTGTGAGTGTGTGTGTATTTGTATATGCGTATGTGTATTTGAGAGTGTCTGTGTGAGGGTGTGTGTATGTGTGTGTGTATATGTGTACATGTGCGTGTATATGTGTGGGTGTATGTATATGTGTGTGTATGTGTGAGCGTGTGTGTATATGTGTGAGTGTGCGTGTCGGTGTGTGTATGTGTGTGTGGTTACATGTGTGTATGTGTGTGAGTGTGTGTGCGTATGTATATGCGTGTGTGCATACATGTGTGTATATGTATGTGTGTGAGTGTGTGTGTGTATGTGTGTATGTATGTATGTGAGCATGTGTGTGTGTGTGTGGCTGAGTGTGTGAGTGTGTGTGTGTGTGTGTCGGTGAGTGTGTGTGTGTGTCGGTGAGTGTGTGAGTGCATCTGTGTGCCAGTGAGTGTGTGTGTGTGTGTGTCAGTGAGTGTGCCTGTTAGTGAGTGCGTGTGTGTGTGTGTGTGTGTGTGTATATGAGTGTGTGTGTATATGTGCGAGTGTGTGTGAGTGTATATGTGTGTGTATGTGTGTGAGTGTGTGTGTATGTGTATATGCATACGTGTATTTGAGTGTGTGCGCGTGAGTGTGTGTGTGTATGTGTGTACGTGTGTCTGTATATATGTGAGTGTATGTGTGTGTGTATGTATATGTGTGTGTATGTGTGAGCATGTGTGTATGTGTGTGAGTGTGTGCGTGTATGTGTGTGTATGTGTGTGTGGTTATATGTGTGTACGTGTATGTGTGTGTATGTATGTATGTGAGCGTGCGTGTGTGTGTGTCGGTGAGTGTGTGAGTGCATCTGTGTGCCAGTGAGTGTGTGTGTGTGTGTGTCAGTAAGTGTGCGTGTTTGTGAGTGTATGTGTGTGTGTGTGGATGAGTGTGTGCATGTGTGTGTGAGTGTGTGAGCGTGCGTATCAGTGCGTGTATGTGCCGGTGAGTGTGTGTGTCAGTGAGTGTGTGTGTGTGTGTGTGTGGGGTTGAGTTTGTGAGTGTATGTGTGTGTGTGTTGGTGAGTGTGTGTGCGTGCCGTTGAATGTGTATGTGTGCGCATGTATTTGTGTGTAAGGGTGAGTGCGTGTATCAGTATGTGTGCACGTGTGTGTGTGTGTCATTGAGTGTGTGTGTGTATGTGTGTGTGTCAGTAAGTGTGTGAATGTGTCTATGTGTGCGTGTGTGTGTGTGTGGATGAGTGTGTGTGTGTGTGTGTGTGTGTGAATGTTTGTGAATGTGTGTGTATGTGTGTGTGTCAGTAAGTGTGTGAATGTGTATGGGTGTCGGTGTGTGTGTGTGTACGTGTGTGTGTACCTGAGTGAATGTGTATGAATGTATGTGTGTGAGAGTGTGTACGTCTATGTGTGTGAATGAGTGTATGTGTATGTGTGTGGGTGTGTGTATGTATGTGTGTCGGTGTGTGTGTGTGTATGTATGTGTGGGTACGTGTGTGTATGTGTGTGTGTGTATGTATGTGTGGATACGTGTGTGTGTGTGTGTGAGAGTGTGTGTATGTATGTGTGTATGTGCGTGTGTATGTGTGTGAGCGTGGGTGTGTGTAAGTGTGTGTGTGCATGTATGTGTGTGTGTGTGTTTGGGTGAATGTGTGTTTGTATGTGTGGGTACTGTGTGTGTATGTGTGTGAGTGTGTGTCAGTGTGTGTGTGTATGTATGTGTGTGTCGGTGTGTGTGTATGTATGTATGTGTGTGTGAGTGTATGTACATGTGAGTGTATGTATGTGTGTGTGTACGTGTGTGTAATGTGTGTGTGTATGTATGTGTGGATACGTGTGTGTGTATGTGTGTGAATGTGTGTTGGTGTGTGTGTATGTGTGTGTGTCGGTGAGTGTGCAAGTGCATGTGTGTGCTAGTGAGTGTGTGTGTTTTAGTGAGTGCGTGTATGTGTGTGTGTGAGTGTGCATGTGTGTATCGGTATGTGTGCACGTGTATGTGTGTAGTGACTGTATGTGTGTCGGTGAGTGTGAGTGTATGCGTGTGTGTAAGTGAGTGAGTGTGTGTGTATGTGTGTGTATGAGTGTGAGTGTATGTGCGTGTATGTGTGTGGGTGTGTGAATGTGTGTGTATGTGTGTGTGTCAGTAAGTGTGTGAGTGTGTGTGTGTGTGTATGTGTGTGGGTGTTGGGGTGTGTGTGTGTGTGAGTGTGTGTCCATGTGTGTGTATGTGTGTGTGTACCTGAGTGAATGTGTATGAATGTATGTGTGTGTGTGTACATGTATGTATGTGAATGAGTGTATGTGTATGTGTGTGGGTGAGTGTGTGTATGTGTGTGTGTTGGTGTGTGTGTGTATGTATGTGTGGGTACGTGTGTGTATGTATGTGTGTGTGAGTGTGTGCGTACATGTGAGTGTGTGTATGTGTGTACATGTGTGTTTATGTGTGTGTGTATGTGTGAGTGTGTGTATGCGTGTGTGTACGTGTGTGAGTGTGTGTGTATCTGTGTGTGTAAGTGCGTGAGTGTGTCTGTGTGTATCTGTATGTATGTGTGTGTGTATGTGTATGTTTGTGTGTGTATGTGTATGTATGTGTGTGTTTGTGTGTGTGTACGAGTGTGTATGTGTGTGTACATGTGTGTGTGCATGTGTGTGTATGTGTGTATATGTGTATGTGTGTGAGTGTGTGTGTATGTACTTGTGTGTACGTGTGTGTACGTGTGTTTATGTGTGTGTGTGTGAGATGTATGAGTGTGTGTTTATGTGTGTGTGTGTGTGAGAGTGTATGAGTGTGTGTATGTGTGTGTGAGTGTGTATGTGTATGTGCATAGGTGTGCTTGAGTGTGTATATATGTGTGTATATGTGTGTGTGTATGTGTGTGTACATGTGTTTATGTGTGTGTGTGTTTGTGTGTGTGTATATGTGTGAGAGAGTGTGTGTGAGTGTATGTGTGTGTGTGTCAGTGTGTGTATGTGTGTGAGTGTGTGTCTGTGTGTGTATATGTCTGTGTGTATGTGTGAGTGTGTGTGCGTATATGTGTGTATACGTGTGTGTACGTGTGTGTGTATGTGTGTGAGTGTGTGTATGTGCATAAGTGTGTATATGTGTGTGTATTCATGTGTGTATGTGTGTATGTAAATGTGCGAGTGTGTGTGTATGTGTGTGTGTGTGTGTACGTGTGTGTATATGTGTGTCTGTATGTATGTGAGTGTGTGAGAGTGTGGGTGAGTGTGTGAGTGCGTGTGTGTCGGTGAGTGTGTGAGTGCATGCGTGTGCCAGTAAGTGTGTGTGAGTGAATGTATGTGTGTGTGTGTGTGTGTCAGTGAGTATGTGTGTGTGTCAGTGAGTGTGTGTGTGTGTGAGCGTGTGTGTGTGTGTGAAGGTGAGTGTGTCTATGTGTGCGTGTGTATTTGTGTGTGGGTGAGTGTGTGTGTGTGGATGTGTGTGTGTGTCGGTGAGTATGTGAGTGTGTCAGTGAGTGTGTGTGTGTGTGAGCGTATGTGTGTGTGTGTGTGAAGGTGAGTGTGTCTATGTGTGCGTGTGTATTTGTGTGTGGGTGAGTGTGTGGATGTGTGTGTGTCGGTGAGTATGTGAGTGTGTGTTGATGAGTGTGTGTGTGTGCGCATGTGTGTGTGTGTCTTAGTGAGTGTGTGTGCGCGCGTGTATGTGTGTGTGCATGTATGTGTGTGTTGGTGAGCGAATGTGCATGTGTGTGTGCGTGTGTATGTGTGTATGTCAGTGAGTGTGTGAGTGTGTGTGTGTCGATGAGTGTGTGTGTGTGCGTGAAGTGCATGTATGTGTGTATGTGCGCGTGTATGTGTGTGTGTACATGTGTGTGTATGTGACTCTGTGTGTGTCGGTATGTGTGTGAGTGTGTGTATGTGAGTGAGTTTGTGTCTGTCAGTAAGCGTGTGTGTGTCGGTGTGTATGTATGTATGTGAGTGTGTGTGAATGTATGTGTGTGTGTATGTGCGCGAGTATGTGTGTGTGTACATGTGTGTGTATGTGACTGTGTGTGTGAGTGTGTGTGTCGGTGAGTGTGTGAGTGCATGCGTGTGTGAGTGTTTGTGTGTTTTAGTGAGTGCGTTTGTGAGTGAGTGTGTGTGAGTGTGTGTGCGTGTGTGTGTCGGTGAGTGTGTGAGTGAGCGTGTGTGTGCGCGTGTGTCAGTGAGTGTGTATGTGGGTGAGTGTGTGAGTGTGTGTGTGAGTCTGTGTGTGAAGGTGAGTGTGTCTATGTGTGCGCATGTATTTGTGTGTGTGGGTGAGTGTGTGTGTGGATGTGTGTGTGTCGGTGAGTATGTGAGTGTGTGTGTTGATGAGTGTGTGTATGTGCATGTGTGTGTGTGTCTTAGTGAGCGTGTGTGCTTTCGTGTATGTGTGTGTGCATGTATGTGTGTGTTGGTGAGCGAATGTGTGTGTGTGTGTGCATGTGTATGTGTGTATGTCTGTGAGTGTGTGTGTGTCGATGAGTGTGTGTGTGCGTGCAGTGCATGTATGTGTGTATGTGCGCGTGTATGTGTGTGTGTACATGTGTGTGTATGTGACTCTGTGTGTGTTGGTCTGTACATGTGTGTGTTTGTGTGTGAGTTTGTGTCTGTCAGTAAGCGTGTGTGTGTCGGAGTGTGTTAGTGAGTGTGGGTGAGTGTATGTGTGTGTGTCGGTGTGTGTGTATGTGTGTGTACGTGTGTGTATATGCATGAGAGTGTGTGTGTATGTGTGAGTGTGTGTGTGTATGAGTGTGTGTGTGAGTGTGTGTGAGTGTATATGTGTGTGTATGTGTGTGAGTGTGTGTGTATGTGTATATGCGTATGTGTGTGTGAGTGTGTGTGGCTGAGTGTGTGAGTGTGTGTGTGTGTGTGTATGAGTGTGTGTGTGAGTGTGTGTGAGTGTATATGTGTGTGTATGTGTATATGCGTATGTGTGTGTGAGTGTGTGTGGCTGAGTGTGTGAGTGTGTGTGTGTGTGTGTCGGTGAGTGTGTGAGTGCATCTGTGTGCCAGTGAGTGTGTGTGTGTGTCAGTGAGTGTGCGTGTTAGTGAGTGTGTGTGTGTGTGTGTGTGTGTGTATGTATGTGTGTGTGGATGAGTGTGTGTATGTGTGTGAGTATATGTGTGTGTATATGCATGTGTGTGTGTCGGTGTGTGTGTATGTCTGTGAGAGTGTGTGTCGGTGTGTGTATGTATGTGTGTGTACGTGTGTATATGCATGTGAGTATGTGTGTATGAGTGTGTGTGTATGTGTGAGTGTTGTGAGTGTATATGTGTGTATGTGTGTGAGTGTGTGTCGGTGTGTGTGTGTAAGTGCGTGTGTATATGTGTGAGTGTGTGTATGTGTGTGAGTGTGTGTATGTGCATAAGTGTGTATGTGTGTGTGTGTGTATGTGTGTGTGTGTGTAAATGTGTGAGTGTGTGTGTATGTGTGTGTGTGAGTGTGAGTGTGTGTGTACGTGTGTGTATATATGTGTGTATGTATGTGAGTATGTGAGAGTGTGGGTGAGTGTGTGCATGTGTGTGTGTCAGTGAGTGTGTGAGTGAGCGTGTGTGTGCGTGTGTGTCAGTGAGTGTGTATGTGGGTGAGTGGGTGAGTGTATGTGTGTGTCTGTGTGTGTCAGTGAGTGTGTGTGTGTGAGTGTGTGTGTGAAGGTGAGTGTGTCTATGTGTGCGTGTGTATTTGTGTGTGGGTGAGTGTGTGTGTGTGGATGTGTGTGTGTGTCGGTGAGTATGTGAGTGTGTGTGTTGATGAGTGTGTGCGTGTGCATGTGTGTGTGTGTCTTAGTGAGCGTGTGTGCGCTCGTGTATGTGTGTGTGCATGTATGTGTGTGTTGGTGAGCGAATGTGCGTGTGTGTGCATGTGTGTGTGTGTATGTCAGTGAGTGTGTGAGTGTGTGTGTGTGTGCAGTGCATGTATGTGTGTATGTGCGCATGCATGTGTGTGTGTACATGTGAGTGTATGTGACTCTGTGTGTGTCGGTCTGTGTGTGAGTGTGTGTGTATGTGTGTGAGTTTGTGTCTGTCAGTAAGCATGTGTGTGTGTCGGTGTGCATGTGTATGTGTGTATGTGAGTGTGTGTGTGTATGTGTGTGTATATGTATGCGTGTGTGTCGGTGTGTGTGTATGTGTGTGAGAGTGTGTGTCGGTGTGTGTATGTATGTGTGTGTACGTGTGTGTATATGTATGTATGTGAGTGTGTGTGTATGTGTGAGTGTGTGTGTATGAGTGTGTGTGTATGTGTGAGTGTGTGTGTATATATGTGTATATATGTGTGTGTCGGTGTGTGTGTATGTATGTGTGTGAGTGTGTGTGTACATGTGAGTGTGTGTATGTGTGTATGTGTATGTGTTCGTGTGTGTGTGTATGTGTGTGAGTGTGTGTGTATGTGTATGAGTGTGTGATTGTGTGTGTGTGAGTGTGTGTGGGTGAGAGTGTGCGCGTGTGTGTGTCGGTGAGTGTGCAAGTGCATGTGTGTGCTAGTGAGTGTGTGTGTGTTTTAGTGAGTGTGTGTATGTGTGTGTGTGAGTGTGCATATGTGTGTGTCAGTATGTGTGCACGTGTATGTGTGTGGGTGAGTGTATGAGTGTGTGTCGGTGAGTGTGAGTGTATGCGTGTGTATAAGTGAGTGAGTGTGTGTGTATGTGTGTGAGAGTGTGTGTGTGAGTGTATGTGTGTGTGTGAGTGTATGTGTGTCGGTGTGTGTATGTGTGTGAGTGTGCATATGTGTGTGTCGGTATGTGTGTGAGTCTGTGTATGTGTATGTGAGCGGGTGTGTGTGTGTGTGTGTGCCAGTGAGTGTATGAGTCTGTGTATGTGCCGGTGAGTGTGTGTGTGTCAGTGAGTGTGTGTCTGTGCGTGTGTCTGTGAGTATGTGTGTGTGGGGGTGAGTGTGTGAGTGTATGTGTGTATGTGTTTGTGTGAGTGTGTGTGTGTGCCGGTGAGTGTATTTATGTGTGTGCGTGTATTTGTGTGTTTGGTGAGTGTGTGTATGTGTGTGTCAGTATGTGTGCATGTGTATGTGTGTGTGGGTGAGTATGTGTCTGTGTGTCGGTGAGTGTGTGCGCATGTGTGTTTTCAGTAAGTGAGTGAGTGTGTGTGTGTGTCAGTGAGTGTGTGAGTGTGTGTGTATGTGTGGGTGAGTGTGTGAGTGTGTGTGTGTCGGTGAATGTGTGTGCATGTGTATGTGCCGGTGAGTGTGTGTGTGTCAGTGAGAGTGTGTATGTGTGTGTGTCAGTGAGTATGTGTGTGTGTGGGGATGAGTGTGTGAGTGTATGTGTGTATGTGTTTGTGTGAGTATGTGTGTCGGTGAGTGTGTGTATGTGTGCACGTGTATTTGTGTGTGTGGGTGTGTGTGTATGTGTGTGTCAGTACGTGTGCATGTGTATCTGTGTGTGGGTGAGTATGTGTCTGTGTGTCGGTGAGTGTGTGCACATGTATGTTTTCAGTAAGTGAGTGAGTGTGTGTGTGTGTGTGTCAATGAGTGTGTGTGTATGTGCCGGTGAGTGTGTGTGTGTCAGTGAGTGTGTGTATGTGTGTGTGTCAGTGTGTGTGTGTGTGGGGGGGGGGTGAGTGTGTGAGTGTATGTGTGTGTGTGTTTGTGTGAGTGTGTGTGCGTGCCGGTGAGTGTGTATGTGTGTGCGCGTGTATTTGTGTGTGTGGGTGAGTGTGTCTATGTGTGCGCATGTATTTGTGTGTGTGGGTGAGTGTGTGTGTGGATGTGTGTGTGTCGGTGAGTATGTGAGTGTGTGTGTTGATGAGTGTGTGTATGTGCATGTGTGTGTGTCTTAGTGAGCGTGTGTGCGCTCGTGTATGTGTGTGTGCATGTATGTGTGTGTTAGTGAGCGAATGTGCGTGTGTGTGTATATGTGTATGTGTGTATATGCATGTGAGTGTGTGTGTGTATGAGTGTGTGTGTATATGTGCGAGTGTGTGTGAGTGTATATGTGTGTGTATGTGTGTGAGTGTGTGTGTATGTGTATATGCATACGTGTATTTGAGTGTGTGCGCGTGAGTGTGTGTGTGTGTATGTGTGTACGTGTGTCTGTATATATGTGAGTGTATGTGTGTGTGTATGTATATGTGTGTGTATGTGTGAGCGTGTGTGTATGTGTGTGAGTGTGTGCGTGTCCGTGTGTGTATGTGTGTGTGGTTATATGTGTGTATGTGTGTGAGTGTGTGTGTGTATGTGTGTGTGTGTAGATGTGTGTACGTGTATGTGTGTGTGTATGTGTGTATGTATGTATGTGAGCGTGCGTGTGTGTGTGTCGGTGAGTGTGTGTGTGTGAGTGTGTGCGTGTGTGAAGGTAAGTGAGTCTATGTGTGCGCGTGTATTTGTGTGTGTGGGTGAGTGTGTGTGTGGATGTGTGTGTGTGTCGGTGAGTATGTGAGTGTGTGTGTTGATGGGTGTGTGCGTGTGCATGTGTGTGTGTGTCTTAGTGAGTGTGTGTGCGCGCGTGTATGTGTGTGTGCATGTATGTGTGTGTTGGTGAGCGAATGTGCGTGTGTGTGTGTATGTGTGTATGTCAGTGAGTGTGTGAGTGTGTGTGTCGATGAGTGTGTGTGTGCGTGCAGTGCATGTATGTGTGTATGTGCACGTGTATGTGTGTGTATGTGACTCTGTGTGTGACGGTATGTGTGTGAGTGTGTGTATGTGTGTGAGTTTGTGTCTGTCAGTAAGCGTGTGTGTGTCGGTGTGCATGTGTATGTGTGTATGTGAGTGTGTGTGTCGGTGTGTGTGTGTATGTGTGTGTATATGCATGAGAGTGTGTGTGTATGTGTGAGTGTGTGTGTATGAGTGTGTGTGAGTGTATGTGTGTGTGTGTGTGTGTATGTGTGTGTATGTGTGTGAGTGTGTGTGTATTTGTATATGCGTATGTGTATTTGAGAGTGTCTGTGTGAGGGTGTGTGTATGTGTGTGTGTATATGTGTACGTGTGCGTGTATATGTGTGGGTGTATGTATATGTGTGTGTATGTGTGAGCGTGTGTGTATATGTGTGAGTGTGCGTGTCGGTGTGTGTATGTGTGTGTGGTTACATGTGTGTATGTGTGTGAGTGTGTGTGTGTATGTGTGTGAGTGTGTGTGCGTATGTATATGTGTGTGTGCGTACATGTGTGTATGTGTATGTGTGTGAGTGTGTGTGTGTATGTGTGTATGTATGTATGTGAGCATGTGTGTGTGAGTGTGTGGCTGAGTGTGTGAGTGTGTGTCGGTGAGTGTGTGAGTGCATCTGTGTGCCAGTGAGTGTGTGTGTGTGTGTGTCAGTGAGTGTGCATGTTAGTGAGTGCGTGTGTGTGTGTGTGTGTGTGTGGATGAGTGTGTGTATGTGTGTATGTGTGTGTGTGAGTATATGTGTGTGTATATGTATGTGTGTGTGTCGGTGTGTGTGTATATCTGTGAGAGTGTGTGTTGGTGTGTGTATGTATGTGTGTGTATGTGTGTATATGCATGTGAGAGTGTGTGTGTGTATGAGTGTGTGTGTATATGTGCGAGTGTGTGTGAGTGTATATGTGTGTGTATGTGTGTGAGTGTGTGTGTATGTGTATATGCATACGTGTATTTGAGTGTGTGCGCGTGAGTGTGTGTGTGTGTATGTGTGTACGTGTGTCTGTATATATGTGAGTGTATGTGTATGTATATGTGTGTGTATGTGTGAGCGTGTGTGTATGTGTGTGAGTGTGTGCGTGTCCGTGTGTGTATGTGTGTGTGGTTATATGTGTGTATGTGTGTGAGTGTGTGTGTGTATGTGTGTGTGTGTAGATGTGTGTACGTGTATGTGTGTGTGTATGTGTGTATGTATGTATGTGAGCGTGCGTGTGTGTGTGTCGGTGAGTGTGTGAGTGCATCTGTGTGCCAGTGAGTGTGTGTGTGTGTGTGTGTGTGTGTGTCAGTAAGTGTGCATGTTTGTGAGTGTATGTGTGTGTGTGTGGATGAGTGTGTGCGTGTGTGTGTGAGTGTGTGAGCGTGCGTATCAGTGCGTGTATGTGCCGGTGAGTGTGTGTGTGTCAGTGAGTGTGTGTGTGTGTGTGTGTGGGGTTGAGTTTGTGAGTGTATGTGTGTGTGTGTTGGTGAGTGTGTGTGCGTGCCGTTGAATGTGTATGTGTGCGCATGTATTTGTGTGTAAGGGTGAGTGCGTGTATCAGTATGTGTGCACGTGTGTGTGTGTGTCATTGAGTGTGTGTGTGTATGTGTGTGTGTCAGTAAGTGTGTGAATGTGTATGGGTGTCGGTGTGTGTGTGTGTACGTGTGTGTGTACCTGAGTGAATGTGTATGAATGTATGTGTGTGAGAGTGTGTACGTCTATGTGTGTGAATGAGTGTATGTGTATGTGTGTGGGTGTGTGTATGTGTGTGTGTCGGTGTGTGTGTATGTATGTGTGGGTACGTGTGTGTATGTGTGTGTGTATGTATGTGTGGATACGTGTGTGTGTATGTGTGTGAGTGTGTGTTGGTGTGTGTGTATGTATGTGTGTATGTGCGTGTGTATGTGTGTGAGCGTGGGTGTGTGTGTGTGTGTGCATGTATGTGTGTGTGTGTTTGGGTGAATGTGTGTTTGTATGTGTGGGTACTGTGTGTGTATGTGTGTGAGTGTGTGTCAGTGTGTGTGTATGTATGTATGTGTGTGTGAGTGTATGTACATGTGAGTGTGTGTATGTGTGTGTGTGTACGTGTGTGTAATGTGTATGTGTATGTATGTGTGGCTACGTGTGTGTGTATAGAACATAGAACATAGAACATAGAACATAGAAGGATACAGCGCAGTACAGGCCCTTCGGCCCTCGATGTTGCGCCGACCGAATCCTACCTAACCTATACTAGCCCAATAACTTCCAAATGCCTATCCAATGCCCGCTTAAATGACCATAAAGAAGGAGAGTTCACCACTGATACGGGCAGGGCATTCCATGAACTCACAACCCGCTGTGTGAAGAATCTACCCCTAACATCTGTCCTATACCTACCACCCCTTAATTTAAAGCTATGTCCCCTAGTAACACCTGACTCCATTAGCGGTAAAAGGTTCTTAGTATCTACCCTATCTAAACCCCTAATCATCTTATACACTTCTATCAGATCTCCCCTAAACCTTCTCTTCTCCAATGAGAACAGCCCCAAGTGCCTCAGCCTTTCCTCATAAGATTTTCCTACCATTCCAGGCAACATCCTGGTAAACCTCCTCTGCACTCGTTCTAAAGCTTCCACATCCTTCCTATAGTATGGCGACCAAAACTGCACACAATACTCCAGATGAGGCCACACCAGAGTCTTATACAACTGCAACATGACCTCAGGACTCCGGAACTCAATTCCTCTGCCAATAAAGCCCAGTACACCATATGCCTTCCTCACAGCACTATTTACCTGGGTGGCAACTTTCAGAGATCTGTGTACATAGACACCAAGATCCCTCTGCTCATCCACACTACCAAGTAGCCTACCATTAGCCCAGTAATCCATCATCTTGTTATTCCTACCAAAGTGAACGACTTCGCACTTAGCTACATTGAATTCCATTTGCCACATTTCCGCCCAGCTCTGCAACTTATCTATATCCCGCTGTAACCTACCACTTCCTTCCTCACTATCCACAACTCCACCGACTTTTGTGTCATCCGCAAACTTGCTTACCCAGCTTTCAAGTCCTTCCTCTAGATCATTTATAAAGATAACAAAAAGCAATGGTCCCAAAACAGATCCTTGTGGTACACCGCTAGTAACTGCGCTCCAAGATGAACATAATCCATCAACTACTACCCTCTGTCTCCTTCCAGCCAGCCAATTCCTAATCCAAACCTCTAATGTATCCTCAATGCCATACCTCCGAAGATTTAGCATTAGCCTACCATGGGGAACCTTATCGAATGCCTTACTAAAATCCATATACACAACATCTACTGCTTTACCCTCATCCACTTCCTTAGTCACCTTCTCAAAGAACTCAATAAGGTTTGTGAGGCACGACCTGCCCTTCACAAAACCATGCTGGCTATCCCTGATCACGTTATTCCTACCCAGATGTTCATAAATCTTATCCCTTACCATTCTCTCTAAGACTTTGCCCACCACTGAAGTCAGACTCACTGGCCTATAGTTACTAGGGCTATCCCTACTCCCTTTCTTGAACAATGGGACCACATTCGCTATCCTCCAGTCCTCTGGTACTATTCCCGTAGACAATGACGACATAAAAATCCAGGCCAATGGCTCTGCTATCTCCTCCCTAGCTTCCCATAGGATCCTGGGGTAAATGCCATCAGGCCCAGGAGACTTATCTATATTCATCCTTTCCAATATTCCCAAAACCTCTTCCCTGCATATTTCCAGGGCATCCATTCTAATTATTTGTGATTCCATATTCACATCAGCAACAGTGTCCTGTTCCTGAGTGAATACTGATGAAAAGTACTGATTTAATGTCTCACCAATCTCCTCCGCCTCCACACACAACTTCCCACTACTATCCTTGACTGGACCGATACCTACCCTAGTCATCCTTTTATTCTTGACATACCTATAGAAAGCCTTTGGGTTCTCCCTAATCCTACCAGCTAAAGACTTTTCATGTCCCCTTCTCGCTTCTCTTAGCTCCCTCTTTAGCTCCTTCCTGGCTACCTTATAACTCTCAATCGCCCCTACTGAACCTTCACGCCTCATCTTTACATATGCCGCCTTCTTCCCTTTCACAAGGGACTCCAATTCCTTACTAAACCACGGCTGCCTCACAAGGCCCTTTACACCATGCCTGACTGGTACATACCTATCGAGGACACGCAGTAGCTGCTCCTTGAACAATCCCCACATCTCATTAGTGTTCTTCTCTTGAAGCCTGTTTTTCCAATCCACACATCCTAAGTCATGCCTCACTGCATCATAATTTCCCTGCCCCCAGCTATAGCTCTTGCCCTGCGGCGCACGATTATCCCTCTCCATCACTAAAGTAAAAGTCACCAAGTTGTGGTCACTGTCCCCGAAGTGCTCACCTACCTCCAAGTCTAACACCTGGCCTGGTTCATTACCTAGAACCAAATCCAATATAGCCTCCCCTCTTGTTGGCCTGTCGACATATTGTGTCAGGAAACCCTCCTGCACACATGTGTGTATGTATGTGTGTGAGTGTGTGTTGGTGTGTGTGTATGTGTGTGTGTCGGTGAGTGTGCGAGTGCATGTGTGTGCTAGTGAGTGAGTGTGTTTTAGTGAGTGCATGTATGTGTGAGTGTGCATGTGTGTATCGGTATGTGTGCACGTGTATGTGTGTGGTGACTGTATGTGTGTCGGTGAGTGTGTGTGTGTCAGTGAGTGTGAGTGTATGCGTGTGTGTAAGTGAGTGAGTGTGTGTGTATGTGTGTGTGTGTATGAGTGTGAGTGTGTGTGCGTGTATGTGTGTGGGTGTGTGAATGTGTGTGTATGTGTGTGTGTCAGTAAGTGTGTGAGTGTGTGTGTGTGTGTGTATGTGTGTGGGTGTTGGGGTGTGTGTGTGTGTGAGTGTGTGTCCGTGTGTGTGTACGTGTGTGTGTACCTGAGTGAATGTGTATGAATGTATGTGTGTGTGTGTACGTGTATGTATGTGAATGAGTGTATGTGTATGTGTGTGGGTGAGTGTGTGTATGTGTGTGTGTTGGTGTGTGTGTATGTATGTGTGGGTACGTGTGTGTATGTATGTGTGGGTACGTGTGTGTATGTATGTGTGTGTGAGTGTGTGCGTACATGTGAGTGTGTGTATGTGTGTACGTGTGTGTTTATGTGTGTGTGTATGTGTGAGTGTGTGTGTGCGTGTGTGTACGTGTGTGAGAGTGTATGAGTGTGAGAGTGTATGAGTGTGTGTATGTGCATAAGTGTGTATATGTGTGTGTATGTGTGTGAGTGTGTGTGTATCTGTGTGTGTGTAAGTGCGTGAGTGTATCTGTGTGTATGTCTGTGTGTGTCTGTATGTGTGTGTGTGTGTCTGTATGTGTGTGTGTGTATGTGTATGTTTGTGTGTGTGTATGTGTATGTATGTGTGTGTTTGTGTGTGTGTACGAGTGTGTATGTGTGTGTACATGTGTGTGTGCATGTGTGTGTATGTGTGTATATGTGTATGTGTGTGAGTGTGTGTGTGTGTGTTTATGTGTGTGTGTATGTGTGTGAGAGTGTATGAGTGTGTGTATGTGTGTGTGAGTGTGTATGTGTATGTGCATAGGTGTGCTTGAGTGTGTATATATGTGTGTATATGTGTGTGTGTATGTGTGTGTACATGTGTTTATGTGTGTGTGTGTTTGTGTGTGTGTATATGTGTGAGAGAGTGTGTGTGAGTGTATGTGTGTGTGTCAGTGTGTGTGTATGTGTGTGAATGTGTGTCTGTGTGTGTGTATGTCTGTGTGTATGTGTGAGTGTGTGTGCGTATATGTGTGTGTACGTGTGTGTGTATGTGTGTGAGTGTGTGTATGTGCATAAGTGTGTATATGTGTGTGTATTCGTGTGTGTATGTAAATGTGCGAGTGTGTGTGTATGTATGTGTGTGTGAATGTGTGTGTACGTGTGTGTATATGTGTGTCTGTACGTATGTGAGTGTGTGAGAGTGTGGGTGAGTGTGTGAGTGCGTGTGTGTCGGTGAGTGTGTGAGTGCATGCGTGTGCCAGTAAGTGTGTGTGAGTGAATGTATGTGTGTGTGTGTATGTCAGTGAGTATGTGTGTGTGTCAGTGAGTGTGTGTGTGTGTGAGAGCGTGTGTGTGTGTGTGATGGTGAGTGTGTCTATGTGTGTGTGTGTATTTGTGTGTGGGTGAGTGTGTGTGTGGATGTGTGTGTGTGTCGGTGAGTATGTGAGTGTGTCAGTGAGTGTGTGTGTGTGTGAGCGTGTGTGTGTGTGTGAAGGTGAGTGTGTCTACGTGTGCGTGTGTATTTGTGTGTGGGTGAGTGTGTGTGTGTGGATGTGTGTGTGTGTGTCGGTGAGTATGTGAGTGTGTGTGTTGATGAGTGTGTGTGTGTGCATGTGTGTGTGTGTGTCTTAGTGAGTGTGTGTGCGCGCGTGTATGTGTGTGTGCATGTATGTGTGTGTTGGTGAGCGAATGTGCATGTGTGTGTGCGTGTGTATGTGTGTATGTCAGTGAGTGTGTGAGTGTGTGTGTGTCGATGAGTGTGTGTGTGTGCGTGAAGTGCATGTATGTGTGTATGTGCGCGTGTATGTGTGTGTATGTGACTCTGTGTGTGTCGGTATGTGTGTGAGTGTGTGTATGTGAGTGAGTTTGTGTCTGTCAGTAAGCGTGTGTGTGTCGGTGTGTATGTGTGTATGTGAGTGTGTGTGAATGTATGTGTGTATGTATGTGCGCGAGTATGTGTGTGTGTACATGTGTGTGTGAGTGTGTGTGTCGGTGAGTGTGTGAGTGCATGCGTGTGTGAGTGTTTGTGTGTTTTAGTGAGTGCGTTTGTGAGTGAGTGTGTGTGAGTGTGTGTGCGTGTGTGTGTCGGTGAGTGTGTGAGTGAGCGTGTGTGTGCGCGTGTGTCAGTGAGTGTATATGTGGGTGAGTGTGTGAGTGTATGTGTGTGTCTGTGTGTGTCAGTGAGTGTGTGTGTGAGTCTGTGTGTGAAGGTGAGTGTGTCTATGTGTGCGCATGTATTTGTGTGTGTGGGTGAGTGTGTGTGTGGATGTGTGTGTGTCGGTGAGTATGTGAGTGTGTGTGTTGATGAGTGTGTGCGTGTGCATGTGTGTGTGTGTCTTAGTGAACGTGTGTGCGCTCGTGTATGTGTGTGTGCATGTATGTGTGTGTTGGTGAGCGAATGTGCGTGTGTGTGCATGTGTATGTGTGTATGTCTGTGAGTGTGTGTGTGTCGATGAGTGTGTGTGTGCGTGCAGTGCATGTATGTGTGTATGTGCACGTGTATGTGTGTGTGTACATGTGTGTGTATGCGACTCTGTGTGTGTTGGTCTGTGTGTGAGTGTGTGTTTGTGTGTGAGTTTGTGTCTGTCAGTAAGCGTGTGTGTGTCGGTGTGCATGTGTATGTGTGTATGTGAGTGTGTGTGAGTGTATGTGTGTGTATATGTATGTGTGTGTGTCGGTGTGTGTGTATGTGTGTGAGAGTGTGTGTCGGTGTATGTATGTATGTGTGTGTACGTGTGTGTATATGTATGTATGTGAGTGTGTGTGTATGAGTGTGTGTGTATGTGTGAGTGTGTGTGTATATATGTGTATATATGTGTGTGTCGGTGTGTATGTATGTGTGTGAGTGTGTGTGTACATGTGAGTGTGTGTATGTGTGTATGTGTATGTGTTCGTGTGTGTGTGTGTATGTGTGTGAGTGTGTGTGTATGTGTATGAGTGTGTGATTGTGTGTGTGTGAGTGTGTGTGGGTGAGAGTGTGCGCGTGTGTGTGTCGGTGAGTGTGCAAGTGCATGTGTGTGCTAGTGAGTGTGTGTGTGTGTTTTAGTGAGTGTGTGTATGTGTGCGTGTGAGTGTGCATGTGTGTGTGTCAGTATGTGTGCACGTGTATGTGTGTGGGTGAGTGTATGAGTGTGTGTCGGTGAGTGTGAGTGTATGCGTGTGTATAAGTGAGTGAGTGTGTGTGTATGTGTGTGAGAGTGTGTGTGTGAGTGTATGTGTGTGTGTCGGTGTGTGTATGTGTGTGAGTGTGTGTATGTGTGAGTGTGTGTGTGTGAGTGTGTGTATGTGTGTATATGTGTGTGTACGTGTGTATATGTGTGTGTATGCATGTGTGTATGTGTGTGTGTAAATTTGTGAGTGTGTGTGTGTGTGTGAGTGTGAGTGTGTGTGTACATGTGTGTATATGTGTGTGTGTATGTATGTGAGTATGTGAGAGTGTGGGTGAGTGTGTGAGTGTGTGTGTGTCGGTGAGTGTGTGAGTGCATGCGTGTGTGTGTGTGTGTTTTAGTGAGTGTGTGTATGTGTGTGTGTGTGAGTGAGTGTGAGTGCGTATTTGTGTGTCGGTGAGTGTGTGAGTGTGTGTGTGTCAGTGAGTATGTGTGTGTCAGTGATTGTGTGTGGGGGTGAATGTGTGAGTGTATGTGTGTGTGTCAGTGAGTGTGTGTGTGTGAAGGTGAGTGTGTCTATGTGTGCGCCTGTATTTGTGTGTGTGGGTGAGTGTGTGTGTGTGTGTGTGTGGATGTGTGTGTGTGTCAGTGAGTATGTGAGTGTGTGTGTTGATGAGTGTGTGCGTGTGCATGTGTGTGTGTGCCTTAGTGAGTGTGTGTGCATGCTTGTATGAGTGTGTGCATGTATGTGTGTGTTGGTGAGCGAATGTGCACGTGTGTGTGCGTGTGTATGTCAGTGAGTGTGTGAGTGTGTGTGTCGATGAGTGTGTGTGTGCATGCACGTGCATGTATGTGTGTATGTGCGCGTGTATGTGTGTGTGTACATGTGTGTGTATGTGACTCTGTGTGTGTCGGTATGTGTGTGAGTGTGTGTGTATGTGTGTGTCGGTGTGCATGTGTATGTGTGTATGTGAGTGTGTGTGAGTGTATGTGTGTGTATATGTATGCGTGTGTGTGTCGGTGTGTGTGTATGTGTGTGAGAGTGTGTGTTGGTGTGTGTATGTATGTGTGTGTATATGTATGTGAGTGTGTGTGTGTATGAGTGTGTGTATGTGTGAGTGTGTGTGTGTATGTGTGTGAGTGTGTGTGTATGTGTATATGCGTACGTGCATTTGAGTATGTGTATATGCGTATGTGTGTGTGTATATGTGTGAGTGTATGTGTATGTGTATGTATATGTGTGTATGTGTGATTGTGTGTGTATGTGTGTGTGCGTGTTGGTGTGTGTATGTGTGTGCACATGTGTTGTGTGTCGGTGAGTGTGTGAGTGCATCTGTGTGCCAGTGAGTGTGTGTGTGTGTCAGTGAATGTTGTGTTAGTGAGTGCGTGTGTGTGTGTGTGGATGAGTGTGTGTATGTATGTGTGTGTGAGTGTGTGAGTGTGTGTGGGTGAGTGTATGTGTGTATGGGTGTGTGTCAATAACTATGTGAGTGTGTGTGTGTTTGTCGGTGTGTGTGTATGTGTGTGAGTGTGTGTGTACCTGAGTGAATGTGTATGAATGTATGTGTGTGAGTGAGTGTATGTGTATGTGCATACGTGTGTGTGTGTGCATGAGTGTGTGTGTGTGTACGTGTGTGTGTATGTGTGTGTATGTGCGTGTGTGTGTCGGTGTGTGTGTATATATGTGTGGGTACGTGTATGTGTGTGAGTGTGTGTCGGTGTGTGTATGTATGTGTGTATGTGTATGTGTGAGAGTGTGGGTGTGTGTATGTGTGTGCGTGCGTGTATGTGTGTGTGTGTGTATGTGCGTGGGTGTGTGTATGTGTGGGTGAGTGTGTGTATGTGTGTGTGCGTCGGTGTGTGTGTGTATGTGTGTGTCGGGGTATGTGTGTGTGTTTGTGTTTGTATGTGTGAGTGTGTGTTTACATGTGAGTGTGTGTATGTGTGTGTGTACGTATGTGTGTATGTGTGTGAGTGTGTGTGTATGTGTGTGAGTGTGTGATTGTGTGTGAGTGTGTGTGGGTGAGAGTGTGCATGTGTGTGTGTCGCTGAGTGTGCGAGTGCATGTGTGTGCTAGTGTGTGTGTGTGTTTTAGTGAGTGTGTGTGTGTGTGTGAGTGTGCATATGTGTGTGTCGGTATGTGTGTGAGTCTGTGTATGTGTATGTGAGCGGGGGTGTGTGTGTGTGTGTGCCGGTGAGTGTATGAGTCTGTGTATGTGCCGGTGAGTGTGTGTGTGTCAGTGAGTGTGTGTATGTGCGTGTGCCTGTGAGTATGTGTGTGTGGGGGTGAGTGTGTGAGTGTATGTGTGTATGTGTTTGTGTGAGTGTGTGTGTGTGTGCCGGTGAGTGTATTTATGTGTGCGCGTGTATTTGTGTGTTTGGTGAGTGTGTGTATGTGTGTGTCAGTACGTGTGCATGTGTATGTGTGTGTGGGTGAGTGTGTGTCGGTGAGTGTGTGCACATGTGTGTTTTCAGTAAGTGAGTGAGTGTGTGTGTGTGTCAGTGAGTGTGTGAGTGTGTGTGTGTCGGTGAATGTGTGTGCATGTGTATGTGCCGGTGAGTGTGTGTGTGTCAGTGAGAGTGTGTATGTGTGTGTGTCAGTGAGTATGTGTGTGTGTGGGGATGAGTGTGTGAGTGTATGTGTGTATGTGTTTGTGTGAGTATGTGTGTCGGTGAGTGTGTGTATGTGTGCGCGTGTATTTGTGTGTGTGGGTGTGTGTGTATGTGTGTGTCAGTACGTGTGCATGTGTATCTGTGTGTGGGTGAGTATGTGTCTGTGTGTTGGTGAGTGTGTGCACATGTATGTTTTCAGTAAGTGAGTGAGTGTGTGTGTGTGTGTCAATGAGTGTGTGTGTATGTGCCGGTGAGTGTGTGTGTGTCAGTGAGTGTGTGTATGTGTGTGTGTGCGTGTGTGTGTGTGTGTGTGGGGGAGGTGAGTGTGTGAGTGTATGTGTGTATGTGTTTGTGTGAGTATGTGTGTCGGTGAGTGTGTGTATGTGTGCGCGTGTATTTGTGTGTGTGGGTGAGTGTGTGTATGTGTGTGTGTGTCGGTGAGTGTGGGTGCATGTGTGTGTGTCAGTAAGTGTGTGGGTGTGTGTATGTGTGTGCGTCGGTGAGTGTGTGAGTGTGCGCGTGTGTGTGTGTGTCGCTGCGTGTGTGAGTGTGTGTGTCGGTGAGTGCTTGTGTATATGTGTGTGTCGGTGACTCTGTGTCTGTGTCAGTGAGTGTGTGTCGGTGAGCGTGTGTGTATGTGTGTGTGTCAGTGAGTATGTGAGTGTCTTGTTGGTAAGTGTGTGTGTGCACGTGAATGTGTGTGCACATGTGTGTATGTGTGTGTGTCAGTGAATGTATGTGTGTGTATGTGTGTGTGTCGGTGAGTGTGTGTGTGCGCGTGTATGTGTGTGTGCCAGTGAGTGTGTGTGTGTGTCGGTGAGTGTGTGTGTGTCAATGAGTGTGTGAGTGCGCGTGTGGATGTGTGCATGTGTCGATGAGTGTGCGTGTGCGCACGTGCACATGTATGTGTGTATGTGCACGTGTTTGTGGGTGTGTGTGTACGTGTGTATGTGTGTGTGTGTGTCAGTGAGTGTGTGTGTGTTGGTGAGTGTATGTGTGTCGGTGTGTGTGTATGTATGTGTGTGTGCATATGTGTGTGTATATGTGTGAATGTGAGTGTGTGTGTGTGTCGGTGTGAGTGTGTATGTTTGTGTGTGAATGTATGTGTGTGTGTGAGTATGTGTATGTGTGTGTATGTGTGTGAGTGTGTACGTGTGTGTGTATGTGTGTGTATATGTGTGAGTATGTATGTGTGTATGTGTGTGAGTGTGTGTATGTACGTGTGTGTGTATATGTGTGAGTGTGTGATTGTGTGGGGGTGAGAGTGTGCATGTGTGTGTCGGTGAGTGTGTGTACGTGTGTGTCAGTACGTGTGCATGTGTATCTGTGGGTGAGTATGTGTCTGTGTGTCGGTGAGTGTGTGCGCATGTGTGTTTTCAGTAAGTGTGTGAGTGTGTGTCTGTGTGTGTCAGTGAGTGTGTGAGTGTGTGTATGTGTGGGTGAGTGTGTGTGTGTGTCGGTGAGTGTGTGTGTATGTGTGTGTGTCAGTGAGTGTATGAGCGTGTGTACTTGTGTGTCAGTGAGTGTGCATGTGTGTGTGTCGGTGAGTGTGTGAGTGTGCGCGCGCATGTGTGTCGCTAAGTGTGTGAATGTGTGTGTGGTTGTGAGTGCGTGTGTGTGTGTGTGTCGGTGACTCTGTGTTTGTGTCAGTGAGTGTGTGTGTTGGTGAGTGTGAGTGTATGTGTGTGTGTAAGTGAGTGAGTGCGTGTGTATGTGTGTGTGTCAGTGAGTATGTGAGTGTGTTGTTGGTGAGTGTGTGTGTGCGCGTGAATGTATGTGTGCGCATGAATGTGTTAGTGTCAGTGAGTGTGTATGTGTCGGTGAGTATGAGTGTATGTGTGTGTGTGAGTGTGCACATGTGTGTGTATGTGTGAATGTGAGTGTATGTGTGTGTGTGAGTGTGTGTGTTGGTGTGAGTGTGTCTGTGTGTGTACGTGTGCATGTGTATGCATGTGAGTGTGTATGTGTGAGTGTGTGTGTGTATGTGTGAGAGTGTGAGTGTGTGTGTATGTGTACCTGTGTGAGTATGTGTGTGTATGTGTATGTGTGTATACGTATGTGTGTGTGTGTGTGTGTACGTGTATGTGTATGTATGTATGTGTGTGTATGTGTGTGAGTGTAAGTGTGCATGTGAGTGTGTGTATGCGTGTGTGTGTGTATGTGTGTGTATGCATGTGTATGTGTGTAAGTGTGTGTCTGTATGTGTGTATGTGTGTGTACATATGAGTGTGTGTGTACATATATGTGTGTGTGCATGTGTGTGTATGTGTGTGAGTGTGTGTGTGTGTATGTTCATGTGTGTGTATGTGTGTGAGTGTGTGTGGATGAGTGTGTGAGTGTATGTGTGAGTGTGTGTGTGTTGGTGAGTGTGTGAGTGCGTGTATGTGCCGGTCAGTGTGTGTGTGTCAATGAGTGTGTGAGTGTGTGTGTGTCAGTGAGTATGTGTGTATGTCTGGGTAAGTGTGTGAGTGTGTGTGTGTGTGTGTGTATGTGTGTCGGTGAGTGTGTGTGTTTGTGTGAGTGTGTGTGTGCCGGTGAGTGTGTGTATGTGTTCACGTGTATTTGTGTGTGGGTGAGTGTGTTTGCATGTATGTGTGTGAGTGAGTGTATGTGTATGTGCGTATGTGTGTGTCTGCATGAGTGCGTGTGTATGTGTGTGTGTCGGTGTGTGTGTATGTATGTGTGGGTAAGTGTGTGTGTCGGTGTGTGTATGTATGTGTGTATGCGTGTGTGTATGTGTGTGAGTGTGGGTGTGTG
>NC_083424.1:52842389-52854889 GCF_020745735.1 Hemiscyllium ocellatum
TCTCTTGCCCTCACACAATCCCAGCTCCACCTTCGTGTTGAACAGGAACCTCTCAGTGTGTGAACAGCCTGCTGCCCCTGCAGACTATGGGAGTGACGGTGGAGGCTGCTATCGCAAACCAATGGTTTTCAATACATTCTGCAATATGAGCCCTGCCTCAGAAGGTGTGCCAGTGCCTGAAGAGAAGCCGACAGCCAGTGTGATCACCAGCTACCCTGTGGAGCTCAGTGCCATCTTTGGCTCTCCGTTGAGTGGTAAGGATTGTGGGAAGAGTGTCTGGGAGAGTGGAGGCAATCAGGACTTGTCCCTCATCAATGTGAGCCAGCCATCCAATGGAAGGGCTGCAATGGTGTCACAGAGTGCCTATGAGCTGAGGTTACCTGGAGTGTTACAGAGCACAGGCAGTCAGTTCAGTTACCCTGCCTACAATGGGCCTGCAGTCTATGGCCATCCAAACAACATTGGCTTCCTGGATGTCAGGCAGTGTTTACTGAATGGCCTGCAGTACAGCTGAGGATCCAGGCGGTGACGGTGTTGGCAGCTCCTCCTTCCACCATACTCACACTGTGAGGTAACCGCCTGTAAATAACCCAGAAACCAGGCTTCGGTATCACAGCGGGCAAGCTCAGAAATAGATGGAAAACGGCAGCCACTGCACTGGCTCAGGCATTCTGAAAACAAAATATTATTTACAGGCCAGAGACACATCATACTCTGTGTCCATCTCTATACTATGTGCACTGAGTGTTAATCTCCATACCATCTATACTGCATTAATCTCTATACCATAAATGCCGAGAGTTCATCTCTATACCATAAACACCGAGAGTCAATCTCTATATCATATGCAGTGTCAATCTCTATAGGATAATTACTATAGAGTCAATCTTTATACAGAACACATTAAGTGTTAATCTCTATACAATGCACAATGCGAATCTCTGTACAATATATACTGAGTCTCTAATGTATATTATTTAATCTATACTAGGTCTTAATCACTATGCAATATGGAAGAAGTGTTAATAAAGAAACACCAATATACCAAATGTCAATCCCTGTATGACAAATTATGGGTGTTAATTGCTGTACAATATATACTGAATATTAATATCAATACAATATATACAGTATGAGGTGACTGATCTTTATAAAATAAATGAGGTAATATTGAGTATTAATCTCTACACAATATCTACTGGGTGTTTAAACTCTAAAGGAAATGCTGGGTGTTAATGTTTATTCAATACATGCTAAGGGTCAATCTCTATACAATATATACTAGGTGTTAATCATTTTATATATTCATGTTTACTGAGTGTTAGTCTGTTTACAATATGTACTGAATGTCACTCCCTACACAATATATATTGGTGTTTAATCTCCGCAAATCCTACACTGAGTGTTACTATCTATATGATATATACTGAACAGTTCATCTCTCTAAAATATATGCCAAGTGCAATATATGCTGAGTGTCAATTTCTATACAATATATACTGTGTGTTAATCTCATACAATCCAGACTAGGAAACAATCTCCAAACAGCATACTGGGTGACAATCTCTATACAATACATGATGGCTGTGTTAATCTCTAAAGAATTTACATAAAGTGTCAGTCTCTCTGCGACATGCACTGTTAATCTCTGAGCATTAGTCTTTGTACAATATACATTGATTGTTAATATTTATAAAATATATGCTCAGTGTTAGTCTCTGTACAATATGCATTAGATTTTAACCCCCATACAATTTAGACTGAATGTTAATCTCTTTACAAACTAAACTGGATGATAATCTCTACACATTATAAACTAACTGTTATTGTCTGTAGAAAATACACTGAGTAATAGTCATAGAGTCATACAGCACAGAAACAGACCCTTCGGTTCAACCAGTCCATGCTGACCATGTTCCCAAAATCGAGTCAAAGAGTGTGGTGCTGGAAAAGCACAGCTGGTCAGGCAGCATCCGAGGAGCAGGAGAGTCGAGAGGAATTCCTGGTGAAGGGTTTATGCTTGAGCATTGATTTTCCTGTTGCTTGGATGCTGCCTGACCTGCTGCGCTTTTCCAGCAACACACTCTTTGACTCTGATCTCCGCATCTGCAGTCCTCCCATGTTCCCAAAACTAAACTAGTCCTACCTGCCTGTATTTCACCCATAATCCTCCAAACCTTCCTTATTCATGGACTTATCCAAATGTCTGTTAAACTTTGTAACTGCACTCGCATCCACTCCTTCCCCAGGCAGTTCATTCCACACATGAACCACTCTCTGTGTAAAAAAAATGACCTTTTACGTCCCTCTTAAATCTTTCTTTTCTCACCTTAAAAATATGTCCCTTAATTTTGGGTGCCCCCATCCCAGGGAAAAAAACCCTTCATGGTTTTATTAACCTCTATAGGGTCTGCCCTCAGCCTCTTACCCTCCAGTTAGAAAGGCTTCAGCCTATCCAGCCTATGTTTATAACTCAAACCTTCCAATCCCGGCAATGTCCTGGTAAATCTAGTCTGAACCCTCTCCAATTTAATAATATCCTTCCTATAACAGAGAGACCAGAACTGCGCACAGTACTGCAGAAGAGGCCTCATCAAAATCCTGTGACAGCTCCGATACTCAAACATGTGAGCAAGCGTGCTAAATGCTTTCGTAACCACTCTATCTACATGTGACGCAAACTTCAAGGAACTATGCACCTGAATCCCTAGGTGTCTCTGTTCTGCAACATTACCCAAAGCCCTACCATTAAGTGTATAAGTCCTGCTCTTTTTCGTTTTACCAAATTACAATACCTCACATTTATTTAAATTAAACTCCATCTGCCACTCCTCAGCCCATTGGCCCAATTGTTCAAGATCTTTTTATAATCTTAGATAATCTCCTTCGCGATCCACTATGCCACCATTTTTGATGTCATTCACAAACATACTAACCATGCCTCCTATATTCTCATTCAAATCGTTTATATAAATGACAAAAGTGGACCCAGCACCAATTCTTGTAGACCATCTCTGGTTACAGATCTCCAGTCCAAAAAATAACTCTCCACCATCTCTCTCTCTCTCTCTTAGTCTACCACGTGGAACCTTGTCAAAGACTTTACTAAAGTCCATGTGAACAATATCTATCACTGCCCTCATCAGTCATTTTGATTATGTCCTCAAAAAACTCAGTCAAGTTTGTGAGCCATGGTTCCCCACATACAAAACCATGTTGACTATCCCGAATCATTCTTTGACTTTCCAAAATGCATGTAAATCCTGTCTTTCAGAAGCACGTCCAACAACTGTGTTAATCTATACAGACGACATACTGAGCATTAATCTCTGTAGACTATACACTGAGCGTCAATCCCTATACAATACATTCTGAGTGTTAATCTCTATATGATATATAATGAGTGATAGTCTTTTCACAATACATATCAGTTGTTATCTATATTCAATATACCCTGAGCGTTCATCTTTAAACAAGTTATATTGAGTGTCGAACCTCTGTACAATACATACTGTGTTAGTCTCCACTCTATAGACTGAGTGTCAAACTGTATGCAACTGAGTGTTAATCTCTATACAATGTATACTGACTGTTATTGTCTGTACAATATATATTGAGTGTTGGACTCCATACATTATATACTGTCTGTTATTCTCTGTACCTTATATACAGGGTGCTAAATCTCTTATCGCCCATATACCAAATGTTAATCACTATACAATATATACAGTATCAATCTCTATGCGATATATACTGAGTGTTAATCTTGATACAATATACACATTGTGTCAGTTTCTACGCAAATTATGCTGAATGCTAATGCCTATAGCATCTATACAATCAAAGAACAAAGAATACTACAGTACAGGAACAGGCCCTTCTGCCCAACGGGTCTGTGCTGACACACGATGCCATTCTCAACTGAAAGCCTGTGGAACACCACTGGTCACATACAAACACCGTCCCACTGCTACTATCTGTCTTCTATGACCAAGCTAGTTCTGTATCCATTTTGACCTTGTCAAAGACCTTCTTAAAGTTCATGTAGACAATATCCACCACCCTGGCCTCATTCATCATCTTTGTCACTTCCTCAATAAACATATTTGTGAGCCACATTATCCCCCACACAAAGCCAAGCTGCCTATCGTTAGTAGGACGGTAAACACTCGCTAACAAGTATGTGTGTGTGTCCAACTCAGAAATTCCGTGTCACTAGTCCTGGGCTCTGGGGCTCCTTGCGGGGCTGATGGGACACATTTCCCACCATGCATCGGGCAGCTGTTTCCAGGAAATCCACCATGGCCTTGAGATCCCAGAATTCCTTTCTCTGCTCCCTTTCCTGCACTTCCTCTTGACGATGACTATTCTTATTGGCGGCCCTTCATACAGGAGGTTCCTCCAAGCCAGTTCCTTCTAAACGAGAATCTCCCATGCTGTGATGTCGATGTTGCATACCTTGAGAGAAACCTTTGAAACGCTTCCTTTGTTTCCTCTCATTTGAGTGCGTTCCGTGAGCTAGGTGAAGAAGATTTGCTTAGGTCATCAGAACTCAGCGCATGGCTGGCCCAGCCGAATTGGTTTCGGAAGATAATGACTATGATGATGGTTCTGTTAACTGCTTCAATGAGGCTGATGTTAGTCTGTCTGTTCTCCCACTGTCTTAGACAATGCTAGTGGTATTTCTCAGGGGTCTTTAGCCTGGCCGCTATGTGTAGTTCATAGCCATATAGAAGAGTCAGATGGATGACTGCTTTATACATAGAGTCATAGAGATGTACAGCACGGAAACAGACCCTTCGGTCCAAACCATCCATGCCGACCAGATATCCCAACCCAATCTAGTCACAACTGCCAGCACCTGGCCCATATCCCTCCAAACTCTTCCTAGTCATACACCCATCCAAATGTCTTTTAAATGTGGCAATTGTACCAGACTCCACCACATCCTCTGGCAGCTCATTCCATACACGTACCACCCTCTGTGTAAAAATGTTGCCTCTTAGGTCTCCTTTATATCTTTCCCCTCTCGCCCTAAACCTATGCCCTCTAGTTCTGGATTCCCTGACCCCAGGGAAAAGACTTTGCCTATTTATCCTATCCATGCCCCTCATAATTTTGTAAACCTCTATAAGGTCACCCATCAGCCTCTGACACGCCAGGGAAAACAGCCCCAGCCTGTTCAGCCTCTCCATATAACTCAAATCATCCAACCCTGGCAACATTCTTGTAAATCTTTTCTGAACCCTTTCAAGTTTCACAACATCTTTCTGATAAGGAGGAGACCAGAATTGCATGCAATATTCCAACAGTGGCCTAAACAATGTCCTGTACAGCTGCAACATGACCTCCCAACTCCTGTACTCAATACTCTGACCAATAAAGGAAAGCATACCAAACTCCTTCTTCACTATCCTATCTACCTGCGACTCCACTTTCAAGGAGCTATGAACCTGCACTCCAAGGTCTCTTTGTTCAGCAACACTCCCTAGGACCTTACCATTAAGTGTATGAGTCCTGCTAAGATTTGTTTTCCCAAAATGCAGCACCTCACATTTATCTGAATTAAACTCCATCTGCCACTTCTCAGCCCATTGACCCATCTGGTCCAGATCCTGTTGTAATCTGAGATAACCCTCTTCGCTGTCCACTACACCTCCAATTTTGGTGTCATCTGCAAACTTACTAACTGTACCTCTTATGCCCACATCCAAATCATTTATGTAAATGACAAAAAGTAGAGGACCCAGCACCGATCCTTGTGGCACTCCACTGGTCGCAGGCCTCCAGTCTGAAAAACACCCCTCTACCACCACCCTCTGTCACCTTTGAGCCAGTTCTGTATCCAAATGGCTAGTTCTCCTTGTATTCCGTGAGATCTAACCTTGCTAATCAGTCTCCCATGGGGAACCTCGTCAAATGCCTTACTGAAGTCTGTATAGATCACATCTACTGCTCTGCCCTCATCAATCTTCTTTGTTACTTCTACAAAAAACTCAATTGAGTTTGTGAGACATGATTTCCTACACACAAAGCCATGTTGACTATCCCGAATCAGTCCTTGCCTTTCCAACTACATGTACATCCTGTCCCTCAGGATTCCTTCCAACAACTTGCCCACCACCGAGGTCAGGCTCACTGGTCTATAGTTCCCTGGCTTGTCTTTACCACCCTTCTTAAACAGTGGCACCACGTTTGCTAACCTCCAGTCTTCCAGCACCTCACCTGTGACTATCAATGATACAAATGTCTCAGCAAGTGGCCCAGCAATCACTTCTCTAGCTTCCCACAGAGTTCTCGGGTACACCTGAACAGGTCCTGGGGACTTATCCACTTTTAACCATTTCAAGACATCCAGCACCTCCTCCTCTGTAATCTGGACATTTTGCAGGATGTCACCATCTATTTCCCTACAGTCTATATCTTCCATATCCTTTTCCACAGTAAATACTGATGCAAAATATTCATTTAGTATCTCCCCCATTTTCTGTGGCTCCACACAAAGGCCGCCTTGCTGATCTTTGAGGGGCCCTATTCTCTCCCTAGTTACCCTTTTGTCCTTAATATATTTGTAAAAACCCTTTGGATTCTCCTTAATTCTATTTGCCAAAGCTACCTCATGTCCCCTTTTTGCCCTCCTGATTTCCCTCTTAAGTATACTCCTACTGCCTTTATACTCTTCTAAGGATTCACTCAACCTATCTTGTCTATACCTGACATATGCTTCCTTCTTTTTCTTAACCAAACCCTCTACTTCTTCAGTCATCCAGCATTCCCTATACCTGTCAGCCTTTCCTATCACCCTGACAGGAATATACTTTCTCTAGATTCTTGTTATCTCATTTCTGAAGGCTTCCCATTTTCCAGCCATCCCTTTACCTGTGAACATCTGCCTCCAATCAGCTTTCGAAAGTTCTTGCCTAATACCATCAAAATTGGCCTTTCTCCAATTTAGAACTTCAACTTTTAGATCTGGTCTATCCTTTTCCATCACTATTCTAAATCTAATAGAATTACGGTCGCTGGCCCCAAAGTACTCCCCCACTGACACCTCAGTCACCTGCCCTGCCTTATTTCCCAAGAGTAGGTCAAGTTTTGCACCTTCTCTAGTAGGTGCATTCACAGACTGAGTCAGAAAACTGTCTTGTACGCACTTAAGAAATTCCTCTCCATCTAAACCTTTAACACTATGGCAGTCCCAGTCGATGTTTGGTAAGTTAATATCCCCTACCATAACTACCCTATTATTCTTACAGATAACTGGGATCTCCTTACAAGTTTATTTCTCAATTTCCCTCTGACTGTTGGGGCGTCTATAATACAATCCCAATAAGGTGATCATCCCTTTCTTATTTCTCAGTTCCACCCAAATAACTTCCCTGGATGTATTTCTGGGAATATCCTCCCTCAGCACAACTGTGATGCTATCCCTTATCCAAAATGCCACTCCCCCTCCTCTCTTGCCTCCCTTTCTATCCTTCCTGTAGGATTTGTATCCTGGAACATTAAGCTGCCAGTCCTGCCCATCCCTGAGCCATGTTTCCGTAATTGCTATGATATCCCAGTCCCATGTTCCTAACCATGCTCTGAGTTCATCTGCCTTCCCTGTTAGGCCCCTTGCATTGAAATAAATGCAGTTTAATTTATTAGTCCTACCTTGTCCCTGCCTGCCCTGACTGTTTGACTCACTTCTGTTCTCAGCTGTACCCGTCTCAGATTGACCTCTTTCCTCACTATCTCCCTGGGTCCCACCCCCCCCACCTTACTAGTTTAAATCCTCCCGAGCAGTTCTAGCAAATTTTCCTGCCAATATATTAGTCCCCTTCCAATTTTGGTGCAATCCTTCCTTCTTGTACAGGTCACTTCTACCCCAAAAGAGATTCCAATGATCCAAAACTGTGAATCCTTCTCCCATACACCAGCTCCTCAGCCAAGCATTCATCTGCTCTATCCTCCTATTCCTGCCCTCACTAACTCGTAGCACTGGGAGTAATCCAGATATTACTACCCTTGAGGACTTCATTTTTAAATTCCTGCCTAACTCTCTGTAATATCTCTTCAGAATATCAACCTTTTCCCTTCCAATGTCATTGGTTCCAATGTGAACAATGACCTCCTGCTGGCCCCTCTCCCCCATGAGAACATTCTGCACCCTCTCTGAGACATCCTTGATCCTGGCACCAGGGAAACAACTCACCATTCTGCTTTTTCTCTGCTGGCCACAGAAACGTCTGTCGGTATCTCTGACTACAGAATCCCCTAACACAATTGGTCTCTTGGAAGCCGACGTACCCCTCGTTGCATTAGAGCCAGTCTCAATACCAGAAACCTGGCTGTTCGTGCTACGTTCCCCTGAGAATCCATCACCCCCTACATTTTCCAAAACAGCATACCTGTTTGAAATGGATATATCCACAAAAGACTCCTGCCTAAGGGGGCCTACCTCACTTACCCTTCCTGGAGTTAAACCATCTATGTGACTGTATTTGAGAATTTCCCCCCTTCCTATAACTGCCATCCATCACACACTGTTGCTGTGGCAAATTCCTCATCGCTTCTATCTGTCTCTCCAACCGATCCACTCGATCTGATAAGATTCGCATCCACCAGCATTTATGGCAGATATAATCCGCAGTAACCCTTAAACTCTCTTTAAACCCCTACATCTGACAAGAAGTACATCTCACTGCAAAGGCCATGTTTGCTCCTTCACAATCTACAGACCCAGAAAATAACACCGTCTTATTCCTCTAAAAACACTGCCCCAGGTTAAATTAATAGCTATGGCTTATATTTTAAGTTTAATCAAGAGACTTATCTCCACAAACATATAATCAAGAAAGAACCCACTATACTCACTACTGCAGCCTTTCTCTTGGACAGACTTAAAACAACAATTAACTTATCTGATTCTGTGCTGTGAACTTCACCCAACAGTTCCTCCAAGATTAGTCGTGAATTTTACTGTTTGTTAATTTTCCCAGATGCACTCCGATGTCCCAGCGATAGGGTATTGGCACTGATGTCACAGTCATTGAAGACTCTCATCTTTAGATGTCCAAAGGCAGATCTTGCAGGTTGGATGTGATGTTGAATGTCCGCATCAATGTCATCCTTGGATTAGAGGTAGCTCCCCAGATCGGGGAAATGTTCCCATATTTGGGTGTACAAATGTCAGAATCACACAACACCAGGTTATAGTCCAATAGGTTTATTTAGTAGCACCAGCTTTCAGAGTGACGCTCCTTCATCAGGTGGTTGTGGACTATAAGATCATGTTTGGAAGGATTACTTTATTGACCAGAACTTGACCTGCAATGGGTTGGTAAAGGATTTGAGCCTTCTTGAGGTTGAGGCTGAGACCAATGGTTTGGTTTGCTTCCCCAAAGGCCTTAGGTGAGACTTGAAGATTTCTTTCCAAGAAAGCAGAGGCACCATTGTCATCCACGGTGCTGAAGATCCACAAGTGAGGTCAGCGTCGTTTTCAAACGGTAAACGCTGTAAGGTTTTTCCATCCATCCTGTAGACAATGTCCACACCACTGGGAAACTTGCTCTTGACGAGGCAAAGAACGGAGATGATGAAGATGGATATAAAGGTAAGGGGCGATGACATGTCCCCGCTTGACCCCTGTCTTCACCTCAAAGGATTCTGTCACATTACTGTCAGTGAGGCCCATCTTGTAATGCAGGAGAAGGAGAATACTGGTGAATTTCACTGGATAGGGGACCTCTGACAGGATCTTCCACAACTCTTCCCAATTGACTGAGTCCAAAGTCTTGGTCAAGTCAATGACTGGTATTGTTCCTGGCCTCTCACTTGAAGTTGCTGAGCAGTACAAACCATGTGCATAGTTCCATGGTTTGATCAGAAGTGACCCTGTCTTTCAGGAAGTGTCTTTCCTCAGACAGTGGGAGAAGGTGCCTGGTGAGGATGTGGGGGGATGATCTTCTCAGCAATGGAGAATGTTCCCCCAGCCCCAACCTTGTCTCCTTTCCTGAAAGTGGTGGTGATGACAGCGTCCCTGACATCGGCAGCGATTGCTCCTCAGTCCCGGAGTCTCTGGAGTGCTCTGTGGAGCTGCTGGGTCGGTCCCATCAGAATCCCATCTCCCCCCGGCGGCTTTTCCATTCTCCTTACCTCCCCTGGAGGTTTCATATTCTGACGCACATGGTGGGAGTCTGAGATCATCTTTGATAGGAGATTTACTCAAACATGCCCACAGCTCAGGGGGCAGGGGGCACACAGGTGGTAGGGGTCACTTAGGGTGGGGGGCACTGAGGGGAATGGGGGACACCCAGGGATCAGGGACACTCAGGGGGTGGGGGTAATCAGGGTAAGGTCAGGTCAGGTCAGGTCAAATGGTAGAGGGATTGGGGTGTAGTAGTTGGATAGTCGGGGGTGGAGAGGATGAGGGCAGATAATTCCAGAGGAATGTGGAACAAGATTCAATTCACATGGAGCCTGGGTCAGGCCTGGTGCACAAAAGGAAATGATTGAGTTTCTCTACCTCACACTCTGACAAACTGGGAGCCAACATAATGCAATGATGGTTTAACTCAGGCCTCCAAGCATCGTGCAGGCCTACGTTCCCACAAGGGAAGAGTAGCCTTGGAAACAGCATTGTAAATAAACTGCGAACTATCCAGGTCAGAAAGAAGCCATTGTGGCATTGTTAAACACAAAATGGGAATAAGATCGGTGATATCTTCCAACTGCAGATTTGGACAAGATGGCTGCCAATCCTTGACAACTGCTTGAGGATTATGGCAGAGAACAATGAGCAAGGGAAGCAGTTTTGAAATACACACTGTCATCTCTGAAGGAGGAAGCTTTGGGAGATGGAAATCCCAAAATGAGCATTAATAGCTCAAACCCTGAGAGGACTTGAGCGGTCAGCATTAAACCATTTGCCACCCCTTTCCGCTGTTTCTCTTCAAAGTTTCAGAGGATCACATTTAACCTTGTACAAAATGGCTGCCTCCCACCTCCAATGGCCCAGATTGATGGTTGGGAGCATGAACAATGATATAGGATGGAGCTAGAATTATCCCACTGGCTGGAGAAAGAGGTGAGAAATTTATTGTGATCTGATTATATAAATAACTTGGACAGAAATTTAGAAAATATAGTTAGTAAGTTTGCAGACGACTCTAAAATTGGAAGTGTAGTGGACAGCGAAGAAGGTTACCTCAAAGTACAACAGGATCTTGATCAGATGGACCAATGGGCTGAGGAGTGGCAGATGGAGTTCAGAATAATAGAATCCCCATGGTGTGGAAACAGGTCATTCAGCCCAACAAGTCCACACTGACCCTCTGAAGAGTAACCCTCCTAGACCCATTCCTCTACCCTATTATTCTACATTTCTCCTGACTCATGCACCTAACCTACATATCCCTAAACACTATGGCCAATTCACCTGACCTGCACATCTTTGGACTGTGGGAGGGAACTGGAGTACCCGGAGGAAACATACACAGACGCAGGGAGAATGTGCAAACTCCACACAGTCACCTGAGGCTGGAATCGAATCCAGGTCCCTGGTGCTGTGAGGCAGCAGTGCTAACCACTGAGCCACTAGGTTACCTATGTTTTTTGAGTTTAGATAAAGGTGACGTACTGCATTTTGCAAAGGCCAATCAGGGCAGGACTTATACACTTAATGGTAAGGTCCTAGGGAGTGTTGCTGGACAAAGAGACCTTGGAGTGCAGGGTCATAGCTCCTTGAAAGTGGCAGGTAGATAGGATAGTGAAGAAGGCGTTTGGTATGCTTTCCTTTATTGGTCAGAGTATTGAGATGGGGTGTCATGTTGCGGCTGTACAGGACATTGGTTAGGCTAGTTTTGGAATATTGTGTGCAATTCTGGTCTTGCTGCTATGGGAAGGATGTTGTGAATCTTGAAAGGCTTCAGAAAAGATTTACAAGGATGTTGCCAGGGTTGGAGTATTTGAGCTACAGGGAGAGGCTGAACAGGCTGGGGCTATTTTCCCTGGAGCGTTGGAGGCTGAGGGATGACCTTATAGAGGTTTACAAAAATTATGAGGGGTATGGATAGGGTAAATAGACTGGAGTAGGAGAGAGAATAGGTTTAGGGTGAGAGGGGAAAGATATAAAAGGGACCCAAGGGTGCTGGGCATATGGAATGAGCTGCCAGAGGAAGTGGTGGAGGCTGTTACAATTACCGCAATTAAAAGGCATCTGGATGGGTATATGGATAGGAAGGATTTGGAGGGATATGGGCTAAGTGCTGGCAAATGGGACAAATTTAACTTAGGATACCTGGTAGGCTTGGATGAATTGGACTGAAGGGTCTGTTTCCACACTGTACATCTCTGTGCCTCTGTGACTCAGTAGGGAGATCAGGAAATCAGTAAAATGTCTGTTCTGTTATTTTACTTCTCTTCAAATACATTCATTGGAGACACGACAGTGGGCTAAAGGAAAGAATCTTCCAATCAGATTCCTGAGATTTGGTGTGCTCTCTGATTGGCCAACC
>NC_083424.1:53177389-53186745 GCF_020745735.1 Hemiscyllium ocellatum
TTGGTTAAGGGATAAATAAACATTGAAACATCGAAGATAGGAAGAGGTGTAGGCCAGCGTGGAGAGGATGAGCTGCTGGAGTCTGCCTCCCATCCTGACACCCTTCTGATCGACCTACAGCGTGAGTCTGCCCCCTCAGGCTGACCTGGTAACTCTCAGTGTAACGCTATAGCAAGGATCCTGTGTGCTCAGGGACACACGCACAGCTGATGGACTGGACCGGGCCGTACCTCCCAGGCTCTGTGCTCACTCTCACAGAGCTCACTCACTCTGCATCTCCCTGGAGTCTCACACCATCCCCACCCTGCCTTACCTTCCATGTCAGAAAGAAGTCGCTTGGCCTCACTGTGAACAAACCCTCCCTAAAGGATACAGGGAGGAAGGAGCACCAGGGGACTGATGGTCAGCTGCATAACGGAGGTTTCACACAGCCCACACTGCAGAGAGCTCTGGGGGTGGGGGGGGGGAGCTGTGTGAGTGTGTGAGAGAGGGTCTGTGTGTGTGTGGAATTATAGAATCTCCACAGTGTGGAAGCAGGCCATTCAGCCCATTGAGTCCACACCAACCCTCCAAAGGGCATCCCATCCAGATTCACCCCATCCCTGTAACCCTGCATTTCCCATGGCCAATCCACCCTAACATCTTTGGACAGTGGGAGGAAACTGGAGCACCCGGAGGAAACCCACGCAGACACGGGGAGAATGTGCAAACTCCACACAGACAGTCGCCTGAGGCTGGAATCGAACCTGGGTCCCTGGCGCTGTGGGGCACCAGCACTAACCACTGAGCCACCGTGTGTAGATTTGATTCAACTCAGATGAAGTTTGCTTCAGCTTCCCGTCTGGAACTTCAGATCCTCATTCTTGCGTTTGGATGGGGCTCTCAGATTGATTATTCCTCAGGGAGTGAGTATCATTCCAGCATCAGGGAACTATGGAGCAGTCAGTCAGGGCCCAGTGGGTGGGGAAGGGGGGATTCTGAGAGACAGCATTTTACCTGCAGCTCGAGAGGCAAGGACTTTGTGCGTGGGAAACCATGTCCCTCAGACTGGCTGGAGTTCTTTGAGAATGTCACCAAGAGGGGAGAGCAGTCAATGTTGTCGACATGGACTTTAGCAAGGCCTTCAACAAACTCCACACGGCAGACTGGGTGGGAACGTTTGATCACAAAGGATCCAGGGAGAGTGAGCCAGATGGCTACAAGATCGGCTGGATGGTAGCACCCAGGGGGGGTGGGGAGGGGATTGTGTTTTGGACTGGAAGCCTACCAATGGCAGTGCTGTGTAGGGATCGGTGTGGGCTCCACTGCTGTTTGTCCTTTATATCAACGAGGGGAAAGGGAAAAATCACACAACACCAGACCGAGGGAACCCTGAGAAGAGTATAAAGGCAGTAGGAGGATACTTAAGGGGGAAATCAGGAGGGCAACAAGGGGACATGAGATAGCTTTGGCAAATAGCAAATATTAAGGAGAATCCAAAGGGTTTTTGCAAATACATTAAGGACAAAAGGGTAACTAGGGAGAGAATAGGGCCCCTCAAAGATCAGCAAGGTGGCCTTTGTGTGGAGCCACAGAAAATGGGGGAGATACTAAATGAGTATTTTGCATTAGTATTTACTGTGGAAAAGGATATGGTAGATATAGACTGTAGGGAAATAAATGGTGACATCCTGCAAAATGTCCAGATTACAGAGAAGCAAGTGCTGGATGTCTTGAAATGTCTTAAAGGTGGATAAATCCCCAGGACCTGATCAGGTGTACCCGAGAACTCTGTGGGAAACTAGAAAAGTGAATGTTGGGTCTCTTGCTGAGATATTTGTGTCATCGATAGTCACAGGTGAGGTGCTGGAAGACTGGAAGTTGGCTAACATGGTGCCACTGTTTAAGAAAGGTGGTAAAGACAAGCCAGGAACTATAGGCCAGTGAGCCTGACCTCGGTGGTGGGCAAGTTGTTGGAGGGAATCCTGAGGGAAAGGATGTACATGTATTTGGAAAGGCAAGGACTGATTCGGGATTGTCAACATGGCTTTGTGCATGGGAAATCATGTCTCACAAACTTGATTGAGTTTTTTGAGGAAGTAACAAAGAAGATTGATGAGGGCAGAGCAGTAGATGTGATCTATATGGACTTCAGTAAGGCGTTCGACAAGGTTCCCCATGGGAGACTGATTAGCAAGGTTAGATCTCACGGAATACAGGGAGAACTAGCCATTTGGATACAGAACTGGCTCAAAGGTAGAAGACTGGTGGTGGTGGAGGGTTGTTTTTCAGACTGGAGGCCTGTGATCAGTGGAGTGCCACAAGGATCAGTGCTGGGTCCCCTACTTTTTGTCATTTACATAAATGATTTGGATGCGAGCATGAGAGATACAGTTAGTAAGTTTGCAGATGACACTAAAATTGGAGGTGTAGTGGACAGCGAAGAGGGTTACCTCAGATTACAACAGGATCTGGACCAGATAGGCCAATGGGCTGAGAAGTGGCAGATGGAGTTTAATTCAGATAAATGCGAGGTACTGCATTTTGGGAAAACAAATCTTAGCAGGACTCATACACTTAATGGTAAGGTCCGAGGGAGTGTTGCTGAACAAAGAGACCTCAGGTGCAGGTTCATAGCTCCTTGAAAGTGGAGTCACAGGTGTAGGATAGTGAAGGCGGCGTTTGGTATGCCTTCCTTTATTGGTCAGAGTATTGAGTACAGGAGTTGGGAGGTCATGTTGCGGCTGTACAGGACATTGGTTAGGCCACTGTTGGAATATTTTGTGCAATTCTGGTCTCCTTCCTATCGGAAAGATGTTGTGAAACTTGAAAGGGTTCAGAAAAGATTTACAAGGATGTTGCCAGGGTTGGAGGATTTGAACTATCGGGAGAGGCTGAACAGGCTGGGACTGTTTTCCCTGGAGCATTGGAGGCTAAGGGGTGATCTTATAGAGGTTTACAAAATTATGAGGGCCATGGATAGGGTAAATAAGCAAAATATTTTCCCTGGGGTCGGGGAGTCCAGAACTAGAGGGCATAGGTTTAGGGCGAGAGGGGAAAGATATAAAAGAGACCTAAGGGGCAACTTTTTCACACAGAGGGTGGTACGTGTATGGAATGAGCTGCCAGAGGATGTGGTGGAGGCTGGTACAATTGCAACATTTAAGATGCATTTGGATGGGTATATGACTAGGAAGGGTTTGGAGGGATATGGGCCAGGTGCTGGCAGGTGGGACTAGATTGCGTTGGGATATCTGGTCGGCATGGACGGGTTAGTCAGAAGGGTCTGTTTCCATGCTGTATATCTCTATGTCTCTATGACTCTATGACCAGGTTATAGTCCAATAGGTTTAATTGGAAGCACTAGCTTTCGGAGCGCTGCTCCTTCATCAGGTGGTTGTGGGAATACACAATTGTAAGAGACAGCATTTGTAGCAAACGTTTACAGTGTGATGTAACTGGAATTATAGACTGAAAAATACCTTGATTGTTTATTACTTTCATCTGTTGGAATACTTTGATAGTTTCACTTCCTTCATGTGTAAATCACAAAACATTCTTTCAAAAGTTACATTCTCAGGTTAACTGTAACAATTGGTGTGAGCTGGATCATATGTTGAAGGGGTCAGCCCCTGTGTTCTCTGTCTGTGCCACAAGGTTTGGGCGGATTCTAATCTAAAACGTGAGCTAACAGCCTCTTACATGGATTCATGCAGTTCTTGAGCAAAGTACAATGTAACACTGCAAGTACAAATTCACCCACAAATGTACATGTTTGTGTGTACGTGTGTGTGTCTATAGGAGTGTGTGTGTGTGTGTGTTTGTGTGTATAGAGTTGTCTCAGTCTTTGAGAGGATGTATGTGTGAGTCTGGGAGTGTGTGTTTGTGAGTGTATAGTGTGGTCTAAGTCTGTGAGAGGATTTATGTGCGAGTGTGGGAGTGGGTGTGTCTGTCGGAGTGTGTGTGTGTGTGTGTGTGTATTGTGTGATCTAAGTCTGTGAGAGGGTACATGTGTGAGTGTGGGAGTGTGTGTGTCAGGGTGTGTGTGAGTGTCTGTGTACGTGTCTGTGTATACGTGTGTCTGTGTGTGTATACGTGTGTGTGTGTATGTGTAAGTGTGTGTGTGTACGTGTGTGTGTGCACGTGTGTGTACGTGTGTGTGTGCGTGATCTGTCTGTCTGGGGGGATGTGGCTGTCTGCTGGAGAGAGTGTATACGTGCGTGTGAGTGTGGAGTGTCTAAGTCTATGAGAGGATGTATGTGTGAGTGTGTGTGTCTGTAGGAGTGTGTGTGTGTGAGTGTGTAGAGTGGTCTAAGTCTGTGTGAGGATGTATGTGTGAGTTGGGGAGCGGGTGTGTCTGTTGGAGAGTGTGTGTGAGTGTGGGAGTGTGTGTGTGAGTGTCTGTGTACGTGTCTGTGTATACGTGTGTCTGTGTGTGTATATAGGAGTGTGTGTGGGGTTAGGATCATCCTGCTTGTTGGGGGACTTATTGTTGGAGGGGCTGTTTGTTGGCGGTCAGTTTGTTTGGGGATTCCTTTTTTGGGAGACTTTTTGTTTGGGGACACATTGCTGGGGGACAAATTGTTTGCAGGGACGTAGTGTCAGGAGGAAGTTTGTTGGGGGATTTGTTGTTGGGGAACAGTCTATTGGGGCACTGCTTGGAGGGGTTTGGTTGTCGGAGTCTAATTGTGGGGGATCTGGTTGTGGGAGGGGCTGAGTGTGAGTAGTTTGGTTCTTGGGGGGGGCTGATTGTGAGGGGATTGGTTCTTGGGGGGGCTGACTGTGAGGGGATTGGTTCTTGGGGGGGCTGATTGTGAGGGGATTGGTTCTTGGGGGCTGATTGTGAGTGGATTGGTTCTTGTGGGGGCTGACTGTGAGGGGAATGGTTCTTGGGGGGGCTGATTGTGAGTGGATTGGTTCTTGGGGGCTGAGTGTGAGGGGGTAGGTTCTTGGGGGGTTGAAAGTGAGGGGATTGGTTGCCTGGGGGGCTGATTGTAAGGTGATTAGATCTTGGGAGACTGATTGTGAGGGGATTGGTTGATGAGGGGGCTGATTGTGAGGGTATTGGTTGCCTGGGGGCTGAGTGTGAGGGGATTGGTTTCCTGGGGGTTGATTGTGAGGGGATTGGTTGCCTGGGGGCTGAGTGTGAGGGGATTGGTTGCCTGGGGGATGAGTGTGAGTGGATTGGCTGCTTTGAGGGCTGATTGTTGATGCAATGCTTCACCTCCCCTTAACCCTCAATCATCAATGTCAGCCCCAGCCAGTGTCATGGAGCTGTAGGAGGTGGATGATGGATGAGAGCATCTCCTCCAGACCATGGTCAGCTCATTGATGGAGGGAGATGAGAGCATGGGTCTCACCCCCCGAAGATCAACAAGGAGCAGAGCCTGCATCAACCCGGCCTAGCATTGTGCAGCAACCCCAACCCCAATCATCACCATCCACGGGGAGGATCCACTGGAGCATTCCCACTCACACTGGCTGGGCTAGATCCTGCAAATCCACTGGGAAGACAGACGGACGGACACCAGCCCCCATGAACAGGCCAACATCAAGGCACGGAGCCCATTCCCCAGCCCACACTCACCCGCCAGCCCATCCTGATTCCTAACTGCCCTCTGGGATGACCAACTATGGAATTTATGGAATGGGCAACAGGAGAGAGGGACAGCCAAGGTTAGTCTGGCATTCCGAGAGGAGAAACAGCTGGCTCCGTACTGACCGATCATGGGACTTCCAAACCCTCGGTCCAATATGACCGAACGGACTCCCATAATCCCACAACAGCGATGGATCCCTTTGGGTATGTCCTCTCATTCCTCAGCATGTGACTGGGATGAACCCCTTCCTTCCCAGCGTGGAACTGGGAACGTTGCATCCCCCTTCCTTCCCCAGCGTGTTACTGGGATGAACCCCTTCCTTCCCAGCGTGGAACTGGGAACGTCGCATCCCCCAAATTTCCCCAGCGTGTGACTGGGATGAACCCCTTCCTTCCCAGCGTGGAACTGGGAAGGTCGCATTCCGCGTTATTCCCCAGCGTGTGTCTGTGATGATCCCCTTCCTTCCCAGCGTTAAACTGGGAAGGTCGCATCACCCGTTATTCCCCAGCGTGTGTCTGGGATGAACCCCTTCCTTCCCAGCGAGGAACTGGGAAGGTCGCATCCTCCGTTATTCCCCAGCGTGTGACTGGGATGAACCCTTTCCTTCCCAGCGTGGAACTGGGAACGTCGCATCCCCCGTTATTCCCCAGCTTGTGACTGGGATGGACCCCTTCCTTCCCAGCGTGGAACTGGGAACATCACATCCCCCGTTATTCCCCAGCATGTGACTGGGATGGACCCCTTCCTTCCGAGCGTGGAACTGGGAAGGTCGCATCCTCCGTTATTCCCCAGCGTGTGACTGGGATGAACCCCTTCCTTCCCAGAATGGAACTGGGAACTTCGCATCCCCCGTTATTCCCTGGCGTGTGTCTGGGATGAACCCCTTCCTTCTCAACTTTAAGCTGGGATGGTCGTATCCCCCGTTATTCCCCAGCGTGTGACTTGAATGAACCCCTTCCTTCCCAGCGTTGAACTGGGGACGTCGCATCCCCCGTTATTCCCCAGCGTGTGACTGGGATGAACCCCTTCCTTCCCAGCGCTGAACTGGGAAGGTCGCATTCCCCGTTATTCCCCAGCGTGTGTCTGGGATGAATCCCTTCCTTCTCAGCGAGGAACTGGGAAGGTCGCATCCCCCGTTATTCCCCAGCGTGTGACTGCGATGTACCCCTTCCTTCCCAGCGTGGAACTAGGAAGGTCGCATCCCCTGCTATTCGCCAGCGTGTGACTGGGATGAACACCTTCCTTCCCAGCGTTAAACTGGGAAGTTCGCATCCCCCGTTATTCCCCAGCGTGTGTCTGGGATGAACCCCTTCCTTCCCAGTGTGGAATTGGGAAGGTCGCATCCCCTGTTATTCCCCAGCCTGTGACTGGGATGAACCCCGTCCTTCCCAGCATGGAACTGGGAACGTCGCATCCCCCGATATTCCCCAGCGTGTGACTGGGATGAATCCCATCCTTCCCAGCGTGGAACTGGAAACGTCGCATCCCCCGTTATTCCCCAGCGTGTCACTGGGACGAACCCCTTCCATCCCAGCATGGAACTAGGAAGGTCGCATCCCCCGTTATTCCCCAGCGTGTGACTGGGATGAACCCCTTCCTTCCCAGCGTTGAACTGGGAAGGTCGCATTCCCCGTTATTCCCCAGCGTGTGACTGGGATGAACCCCTTCCTTCCCAGCGCTGAACTGGGAAGGTCGCATTCCCCGTTATTCCCCAGCGTGTGTCTGGGATGAATGTCTTCCTTCCCAGCGTTAAACTGGGAAGGTCGCATCCCCCGTTATTCCCCAGCGTGTGTCTGGGATGAACCCCTTCCTTCCCAGCAAGGAACTGGGAAGGTCGCATCCTCCGTTATTCCCCAGCGTGTGACTGGGATGAACCCCTTCCTTCCCAGCGTTAAACTGGGAAAGTCGCATCCCCCCTTATTCCCCAGCGTGTGTCTGGGATGAACCCCTTCCTTCCCAGCGTGGAACTGGGAAGGTCGCATCCCCCGTTATTCCCCAGCGTGTGACTGGGATGAACCCCTTCCTTCCCAGTGTTGAACTGGGAAGGTCGCAGTCCCCGTTATTCCCCAGCGTGTGACTGGGATGAACCCCTTCCTTCCCAGCGCTGAACTGGGAAGGTCGCATTCCGCGTTATTCCCCAGCGTGTGTCTGGATGATCCCCTTCCTTCCCAGCGTTAAACTGGGAAGTTCGCATCACCCGTTATTCCCCAGCGTGTGTCTGGGATGAACCCCTTCCTTCCCAGCGTTGAACTGGGAAGGTCGCATCCCCGTTATTCCCCAGCGTGTGACTGGGATGAACCCTTTCCTTCCCAGCGTGGAACTGGGACGCCGCAAACCCGTTATTCCCCAGTGTGTGTCTGGGATGAACCCTTCCTTCCCAGCGTGGAACTGGGAACGTCGCATCCCCCGTTATTCCCCAGCTTGTGACTGGGATGGACCCCTTCCTTCCCAGCGTGGAACTGGGAACATCGCATCCCCCGTTATTCCCCAGCATGTGACTGGGATGGACCCCTTCCTTCCGAGCGTGGAACTGGGAAGGTCGCATCCTCCGTTATTCCCCAGTGTGACTGGGGTGATACCCTTCCTTCCCAGCTTGGAACTGGGAAGGTCGCATCCCCTGTTATTCCCCAGCATGTGACTGGGATGAACCCCTTCCTTCCCAGAATGGAACTGGGAACTTCGCATCCCCCGTTATTCCCTGGCGTGTGTCTGGGATGAACCCCTTCCTTCTCAACTTTAAGCTGGGATGGTCGTATCCCCCGTTATTCCCCAGCGTGTGACTTGAATGAACCCCTTCCTTCCCAGCGTGGAACTGGGGACGTCGCATCCCCCGTTATTCCCCCGCGTGTGTCTGGGATGAACCCCTTCCTTCCCAGCGTGGAACTGGGAAGGTCGCATCCCCCGTTATTCCCCAGCGTGTGTCTGGGATGAACCACTTCCTTCCCAGCGAGGAACTGGGAACGTCGCATCCTCCGTTATTCCCCAGCGTGTTACTGGGATGAACTCCTTCCTTCCCAGCATGGGACTGGGGACGTCGCATCCCCCGTTATTCCCCAGCGTCTGTCTGGGATGAACCCCTTCCTTCCCAGCGTGGAACTGGGAAGGTCGCATCCTCCGTTATTCCCCAGCGTGTGTCTGGGATGGACCCCTTCCTTCCCAGCGTGGAACTGGGAACGTCGCATCGCCCGTTATTCCCCAGCTTTTGACTGGGATGGACCCCTTCCTTCCCAGCGTGGAACTGGAAATGTCACATCCCTGTTATTCCCCAGCGTGTGACTGGGAAGAACCCCTTCCTTTCCAGCGTTAAACTGGGAAGGTCGCATCCCCCCGTTATTCCCCAGCGTGTGTCTGGGATGAACCCCTTCCTTCCCAGCGTGGAACTGGGAAGGTCGCATCCCCTGTTATTCCCCAGCGTGTGACTGGGATGAACCCCTTCCTTCCCAGCGCTGAACTGGGAAGGTTGCATCCCCTGTTATTCCCCAGCGTGTGACTGGATGAACCCCTTCCTTCCCAGCGTGGAACTGGGAAGGTCGCAACCCCCGTTATTCCCCAGCGTGTGACTGGGATGAACCCCTTCCTTCCCAGAATTAAACTGGGAAGTTCGCATCCCCGTTATTCCCCAGCGTGTGTCTGGGATGAACCCCTTCCTTCCCAGCGAGGAACTGGGAAGGTCGCATCCCCCGTTATTCCCCAGCGTGTGACTGGGATGAACCCCTTCCTTCCCAGCGTGGAACTGGGAAGGTCGCATCCCCCGTTATTCCCCAGCGTGTGACTGGG